>NW_007578820.1:222241-291042 GCF_000690725.1 Stegastes partitus | reverse complement strand
CTGTATGCGTAGATTGTCAAAATGGAAGAGGAATGTGGCAAATCCATGAGTTACACGAGCACTGAATGTTCAGCAGATAAACCTGTTGACTCACTGCTGCTCCAACATCGCCACAATAAAAGTTCCCAGATCCTTTGGTAGTGGGATAAGAGGAAGCTAAAGAAAAAAAATCATTGCAAACCGAACACAGCGTTGCCTCAGCGCTGAAGCTGAGCGTCCGACAGCTTGAGAAGTGAAAGCAAACGCTGCCGGTCTCAAGACAAACACAGAGGCTCTGTTTTATGGTGCCGTGTTTCCTTAACCTTTGGCAGGCCTGAAACTTTTGGAACTGGAAAACAACACTTCATCGCTAATTTTTGACGCCCATCAAGGAAACGAGTGTCACGGCTGAAGCCTGAGCCCACCCAAATGAGAGTGTTATTAACGTGAGCGTGATCAAGGCCTCGGCGGGAGCGTGGATTCATTCAGCGACTGCTCGGCCGCAGCATCAGCAGCAGGCAGGCAGACATGTGACTGTTTGCTTTGGTTTCGTTTGATTTGTTTGCGTCATTCGTATCTGTTCCGTGTTCAAATACATAGTCCTGATGACCGTATCAAATGTACATCCGAGAAGTGTTTAATTTGAAGGTAAAACAACAAACCAAGGTCACAGGAAGCCGACTGCTTTAGTGACCGGTTTGAGGCTGCAGCTAATCTGGAAGCGCCTTAAAGTGCAATACCACCGCTGGCCACTAGAGGCTGGCAAAGAAGTCACTCTGTCTAACTGACTTCCCTTAAAAAGCCTCAACTTCTGTTAAGAAACACAAAGTCAATGATTCCTTTCGACAGTTCAATGAGATCTGCTAATTGAAGCCCTTTTCAGACGGGACGGTGTGATGTTGCTGCTCACAGCTTCATTCACACAAACCTACAGACAGAGAGGAGCTCAGTGTGATATTTGTTTCCATCAACAAGACTAAACCTGGAATATTACCAGCCTATCAAACTAATAGAATTTCCCTAAACACTGAAACTTCTGCAGTAAAACCAGAATATCCCGACAGCCATGATGGAGCTCAGACTCAACCTCACAATGGCCGCCGTGTAACAAATGGTTTGGACATCGTGGAGTGAAGTGAACGAGAAACATGTTCAATGATTTTGGCATCATGTGCGATGTTTGTGGACCAATGTTCATAATGAAATGTGGGGAAAGTTGTTCCTTATCTCCTACTGTGGCTGCATGAAGTTTAAACCATGTGGATGTCTCTAAGTCTGACTGTAGAGGATCATCTCCGGCTCATTGGTTGCTCCATTTTCTTAATTTAACCTCTTCGTTAGAATGACTGACAGCTTTAGCCGTCGCAGCTCCATCAGCCATGACTGTTAACAGCAGTGCGCCCCCTACAGCAAAACTGCATCCACTGTTTGCAGATAACCATGAAACCTAATTCAAACGTACATCGTTTTCACATGTGACATACAGTACAAATATATGAAACATAAAATTAATATATGAACCAATTATTTATGAAATATGTGAGACTGATGAAATGATGCTTATAATTTATTCATCTCCTTGTGCTTGTAGAAGCAATAAGGCACAAACTCGTGTTGGTATTTTACAATTTACATTACATTTACATTTTCCAAAATGGATAAATAATAACCATAACGTACAATCGATGACTCCAACCTCGGCTATTCTTTGATTTGCATTGTACAAGTAATCAAATTATTTGGTGTCATGAGTCTGAACCAGCTTGTGATGTTCCACCAGATACAGTTAGATGCAGCAGTTTAACTGAATGAACAAGACGTAGCATTTTATTTTGAAGGAACTGACAGCCAAGCTTTGGGTTTACTGTCTGTGAAGACTCTCCGTCCTCCAGCTCAGGGTTGTTCTCATGGTTTAATCGTAGCAACTGGACCTGCTTGAGGTTTTTGAAGCCGTTTCACCTCCCATCCAAGAAGCTTCAGCTGACTTTGGGTTTATGTTTGTTTTTGGCTAATTGGGAAAAAAGACTTTCAAACAGCAATTCTCCTGCTAATACAGTCGTAATGATATAAAGTGAGCATGTGTATGTAGCATGTGGAGCTAAGACTCCATCATGACTGTTTCCTGTTCAGTCATTCTCTAATCACTACTTCCGTTTGCATCTCCCTAAACGAGGCATTAGCTAAATCCAGTCATGATGGAAAACAGTCATGACTGCAGTTCAAACATTTAAATGAAGTAAAGATGAGATTTTTTTCATGGCCGATAAACCGACAACAGCAATAAGCAGAAGAACTTTGTCAGGGCTGAAGCAGGAAGAACACATTCTCTGGTTTCCACCATGTGCTCTCTAAGCCATACTGTTAGAGCTGCAGCACATCTTTCCACAGCACTCTCTGGTAAATGCCACTTTCATTCCATTTCCTTTTCAGATTAACCCACCTGCATCTTTTTCATTTCACATTATTTGTATGCAGCTCCGACTCAGGCCCTGGTGCTGCCAATAAATGGGATCCCTTCAGCGAGAGAGCAAATGAGTGAGTTTCACACTGTCATTGCACCAAGGCCTCCTGACATAAACATCTATGATCTGCTCTTTGTGATAGATCTCTGTAAACAGAGCAGCCAAACAACACATGCAACATATTTAGCTCTGCAACGCACAAATGCAAACATCTGCTCGCATTGCTGAGCAGTTATTTTTGGAGGATTTTTTTTTCTTGTTCTTGTTCTTTATAGGAACCAGCTCCAGTAGACGCAGTAAATCTGTTGACTTTATTCTTATCCGTAGTGGTAATTGACTTGAAGCTGCAGAAAGAAAGGAGAATGATGGTGATGTTGGCTGATGTGATGGAGAAGGCAAAGCAGCTGAAGTCCTTGTAAGTGGTGGTCCAGTGTGGCGGCTACAGTCTATTTTATGATTCAGATACATCAGCAGACTGGAGCCAAAGAACTGAAGCACAGAAACGAAGCCGTGTTTGAAGGAACATGTTGTTTTCCAACAGACTTCAGCGTGTCATTGAACAACAGGAAGCAGTAAATGAATACATGGAGATGAGCTGAAGGCACAGACATCAAACCCACAACACATGTTGAAACTGAGTTTAGAAGATAAGAACTCCAACGTAACGAGCAAAGTCATCATCTGTCAAAACATCTCCAGACCGATGTTTCTGCCTCCAAGTCCTTTAACAAGTCCTTTAACAAGTCCTTTAACAAGTCCTTTAACAAGTCAGCAGCACAGCTTACATGTTACAGCAGCTGCATACGGACGAGACGTGGAATAAGAAGCACCTGAACTATGGTAACACTGGTCTACACCCATTTTTTTTAGCTGATTTTGGACAATTGCAATGAGCTGAATCCAAATCTGAAATTGGTTTTGCTCAATGAGGTCAAAGTTTTGATCTGATGAAACATGCAGTTTACTCGTATTTACCTTTACAGATGTTTACACTCATCAACTTGTGGATCATTTAGCTCATGAAAAGGATTAGAACATGATGTTTTCCTCTAAAATCCAAGTTCATATGAGAAATACTAAAATAAATCAATCGCTAACGTCAAAACATGTCATTGATTTAGTGGTAAAATAATTATTTTTAAAGTCGAGTTGGCATAAAAACCTGAGCTGATACAGAAAAGCAGACGTCATGTTTGGATTCAGCACAAATATCCTAAATCAGTAAAAAAAATCCCAGACACCTTGAAAAAAGTTTTGTTTGTAACCCAGTGTGATGCTACAGACGAAGCTGTGATAAAGTCTCCTATAGACGGTTTACAGGTGGATCCAACACACTCACCTACAGAACATTTTTCATTTAATCAGATTTTAGGTGCTGCATTTCTGTGTTTGTGTTTAGTTGTTGTTTAGTTCCTAACTAGATCAAAGCCATATCAGATTCAGAAATACTTTATTGTCCTGTAAGGAAACTGCTTTCAGCTACAGATCAAAAGTCCTAAAAGAGTATTAACATGAAAATAGAGACCAATATTATATTATTATTGTGACATCATATACACATGTACAACAGCAGAATGTATATTTATTTTTGTGCTATATTTTATTTTAATAATCAAATTTAAGGTATTGTTATGGGAAAAAATCTTGTTAATAGAAAACAGGAAAATATTGATATAAAATTTCTATAAATACTCAAATATTGGTGTGAGCCTTAAAAGTTCAGTGTAGAATAGAAGTTTAAATGCTGTTTGTGCAGATACGTCTGGTTTATTAAAGTCTGCTTTGTTAGAGGCAAAGAATCAGAGCAAAAATAAAAATAGACGCTAAACACAAATACAGTCGTCCTCACATGTGTTCACATTAAAGAAGGAAACAAACAGCTTCACTGGAATAAACTGGCAAAAGTAATGATAAATAAAAATTTTATGAAAATCATGACATTTCTTTTGAATTGTGGTTCAACAGAAATATTAAAAAAAAAACAACAAAAAAAAAAAAACAAGCATGATGGGACCTGTGAGCTAATATTTAATTACCAACCCTCTGAGCCAATCAGGTGCTTCCTGTAGCTCTCAGTCAGACTTGTGCACCTGTTGACAGGTGTTCAGAGTCACTGCTCATCAGCAACGTGCGCTAGTTTGTCTTTTTCACCACAATTCAAAAGCAACGTCTGATTTCACTAAATTATGATTCAGCAGATTTTTATTTATTCTCACTTTTTCCAGTTTCTAGTTATTTGAGTGACTTTTGTGAATTTTGCCTTTTCTTTCATGGAAATGAGGACGCCTGTCTACAGCATGAATAGAATAAAAACACAATAAAGAGCCCTGATATGGAGCAACACTGCACTTGTTGTGTTGCTGCTAGTCGGCAGGACAACACAACCGTCGGCATCATGTGAGAAACGCTGGACCTGGCCGCTCCGATGATGTGGAAATAAATTACAGTCAGCTGGCACTGGGAGTCTCCCAAGTACAATTACTCTGTTTACACGCAGTAGTAAGGGAGGGAAACTTCTTTCTGAGCGCGTCTCTTTGAGGTAATGGTTTTGTTGCTGTGGATAAGCCCAATGTTTACCAAAGTATTTTAAGGAAACTCAGAGCCGTGCCACGCATCAACAAGTGTCCTAAAGGCCTCGTTTTTAGCCCAACTGAAGCCAGCGCTGGCCTAATCCTGTGGAGAGGCTCCCGTGACGAGGCCCCCCAGGACGAGTCCTCAGCAAGGTGACGAAGCCGCCTGAGCACAAACAAACAAACAATCAGCGGCTGCGTTTCCTCGGCTCTCGAAGCAGCCGCTCATCTGTGTGTGATTATCGGTCGTTTCTAGATCCGATGACGGCGAGGAGGCAGCGTTACCTTTTTTTTTCTCCCAAACAAGCGGGGTTTATTTTCGAGCCTCTGCTTTTTCTCCAACGGCCAGATTGCCCGGAGAGATTGGCTTTCTCCGGGGCTGTGTAACAGATACCATCTAAATCATTAGGGCTCATTCACTGCCATGTGCCACTCTGCAGCTCGGGTTCCTGCGACCCCGAGGTCAAGCGGCTGAGAGCTCCCTGACCTCCAGCACTTCCTCCCGATATTAACAGGGTAGTTATGTAGTCAAAAGTCCTGATATAGAACATTGGTTCATTTAGATAATAGCCAATCAGGCGGAGCGGCGAGGAGAGCAGTGATCTCCACAGGATGGCTGGGCCTTAATGTGGCTTACTGAGGGCATAATGACAGCAAACAGAGGAAGCGTAGGCCTCTCTGGCTGAAATTATGCGGTCACATGCCTGCTGGCTGTAATGCTTTCCTTTAACCCAGCTAAACGGGGGGACAAATCCAGCCAGGCTCTATTATGAAGATGAATGCTGCGCAGCTATCTAGCAGACTCTGGGCTTTAATACAAGCCAGAGGGCAGTTTAAGGGCCACCATGGTGTAAGAGGAATTCACCACGCCGAGCCAAATCATCGTCACCAAAATACATTTAAATGATTTTTCTTTTTTCAAAGAAAGTTTGCGCGAACTCGCTGACTCAGAAACTGGAAATGATTAGATTGTGGTTCTGAACCTTTTCTGTCCCATCGGACCTGAGTGTTTAGCAGCCGGATGTGTCCTTCATGAGCCCAAAGTGTTTCTATGATCAGTTCAGCATCGCAGGTGAAAATGTCTGACCTTTTATTGTTTTTTTATCTATGTCATAACTTTTTTGTCTCATATTTGTTATTTAATAATTTGGACATTTTTGCACATTTATTTCATTTTCTAATTTTTAATTTGCTACATTTTTATCTCATCATGTTGACTTTTTGTCTAACTTTTTGAAATTTTAATCTTATCTTTTGAATTTTCTAATATTATATTTGTATTCATTTATTTTTACTTTAGTTTTTAAAACTTTTTTCTCACATTTTTTTTCATGTTTGTATCTGATCTTTGTGACTTTTTCTGACATAACTTTTATATTTTTTTCTGTAATTTTGGATGTTTTTGCTCTTTTTTTAAATATTTTTTGTCTCTTAGTTTTGATACCTCTATCTCTGAATTTTAATTTATTTTAATTCAGAATTTTTATATTTTATTTTTTAAAAATTCTCTTTCAATATTTCCTCAGTTTTGATTTTTTTTGTGTTTTAATCTGCTCATTTGGACTTACGTTGTTTGTCTCTTAATTTGAAAGTGTATTTCCTGTTATGTTAAAATATTTCTGACAATTCACCTTGTTTTTTTTCTTAGACTTTTGACTGTTCATTTCTTTGACTTCTTCTTCTCATGTTCTTGTCTCATTGTTCTTCGTCTTTGTGTCGTACTTTGTTATTTCTATTGTAATGTGTCGCCTCTGAGCACAAATGATCCAAACCCGGGAAACACGCCACAATCACTCATGACAACGTGCTGGTGTCGAATCTCTTTGACGTGTCTGACTTTTCTTTGAAATCCCTATAAAGCGCAATCAGCCAAGCGTCTTGTGATATTTTTTGATTGTGGCGATCACATTATAAACTATCTTTGCTTCATCTTGTCAGTGACCCGTCTGACTGCTGTTCATCCACAGCGGCGCTATCGGGCCTCTAATCAGGAAACACTGCAGCGTGTTTGTGGAGCTGAAATGAAGTGTGACCGCCGCTGGAGGCTCTGTGAGGATGGACAGCAGCCACATCGTCACCCCCGTTGTGCTGAGCAGAGATGTGAGGGCTGCCGTGTCAGAGGGTGGACAAAAGAAAGACGAAACTCTCGTCTGGTGCACGAGCTCCAGACGAGAACAGTCGTACATTAGTCTTGTTTGAAACCTTTCTAGTGCCAAGTGTCATGAAAATGACAATTTCCTGCTGATTTTGGCTTTAAATGAATGAGTGATTTAGGAATTGTTGAACTCATCATCGGCCAGATCTGTGATGCTTCTCTGAAAGTATCTCTATTTTTAATTTTGTTAAAATTATTTGACTTTATTTTTTAATTTTTAATTTAATTGTACTTATTATTATATATTTTTTTTTTGTCTTTCTTTACTTGGCAAAAAAACAATGCAAAAAAAAGAATTTTTAAATTGTTTTTTTTCTTTTACTTCTTATTTTTATTTTTATTTTGTTGTTGTTGTTGATATATTCTTACATAATTATTTATTTTGTGCTACTGTTTCCCTTGCGGTTCAATAAAGTTTATGTAAGTCTAAGAAAGACAGATTTTCTTCCTTCACAATCAGTAAACACAACCACTGCATTAACTGGCTTTTCATGTGAGTCCAATCTTCTCCCTCCTTTTAGCTCCGTTTTTGGTCTCCACCAACCCCTGACAGGAACGTCAGTGGGCTTTTCAGCGTTTTGATTCCCTGAAACAACACGTTACATTAAAATGCTGAGTGGAGGAGATCTGCAGACCCGGGTGGCTTTTATTGGTGACTTTATCAGCGCAAGTGACTCTTTCATAGTATGTTTTGTTTAATCATAATTAGTTCAGCTTTAAATTAACTCACAAACTTTAACCGAAAACTGGCTAAAAAAGGCCAAAACTCAAGAATGGCATTATTATTATTCTCTGCAGATCTAACTGCTTCCTTCCTACATCGTGACATTTTTTACATTGATAATGTGAGAATTTGAATTATTTCATGACATGTGATATCTTTTAAAAACATATTAGACTGTTTGTTAGCTGTTGGTTATCAGTATCAGCACCTTTCACGTTACACATCATTTTGCAGTTGCTTGTGCAAAGAATCAAAGTCCAGTCATGACTCATTAATCGACCCTTAACAATCCAGAACCTGCTATCCGACAGGTTTTTAGGAAAAACCAACAGAACCCATAAAAACAGCCTTAACATAGCGACAGCCTTGGATTGTGACTCCAACATGACATTTAATGTCACCAATCAGGACAACGGCGTATTATCTGTCGTTGTCCAACCGGAGCCGGCACACTGACAACGTAATCACCATGTCTGTGGTGGTATTCTATCCTCCGCCCGCCGCCGCCACCGATGGAGGAAACAGAAGTGGCCGTTCAAGCATCAAGCCCTCCTCGTATCTGGACCTCCGTCTGGACAATCCGGCAGCCTTGATATCCGACATAGAAGAAGGTTTTACATTTAGAGTCGGATCATCGAGTCACCGCTGTATAAGAACTTCAGATCCATAAAACTGATCAGACCTGTTGGATCACTATGACAGACCCCTCTTTCTAAATAAGTGCTTATAAAATGCTTTTTTTAAAACTTAAACAATATACTCTCATTATTTAATGATGGCTGTCCACAGCTGAGGGACGTTTAAATGAGGGAATCACTGCAATAAAACAAAAGAAATGGGCAGTGATGGGGTAGAAACGGCTTCTAGCGTGGAGTAGCTCAAAGACTCCAAAACTCTGTTTCCATTAAGTTCCTTCTTGACTCAGTGATGAGCAGTCAGAGCTTCAGCAGCCAGAAATTTGGAAGAGCGACTAAAAAAACATCAGAATTTGAAAATGCTCTGTTCTAAAGAAGCCTGCAAAGATAGCCAACATAAACTTTAGCATTAATTTGAGCCTCCAGCTTGGAAATCCTCCCTTTAACCTGCTAAGTGTTGCTCTTTGTTCAGCCTCTAATTGTCTGTAATTGTTCTCTAGTGTCCAAGCAGAGGTGCAGAGGTTCAGCTTAGCCTGCTTGAATTACAACATGCTGATTTTAATAAATCCTGCCTATCCCGGCTTTAACGCCTCCTCCGAGTTCACACAGCAGACACCTGCTCATTAGTCATCAAACTGTGGCAGAAAACGACGGGAAGCAGAAGACAGGTTTCTCAGATCATCAGCTCTTTTCTTTCTGCTGCTGCTGCTGGCAGACTCTCCCACACAGAGCCGGAGGAATGCCATCCTAAGCTTGAATGCATGTCAATTACAGCCACATTCTCCTCGACCTCAGTGAGTAAATAAACACCCCGAAACCAGCGGATAATCATCACGGCCACTTTTGTCTCATTGCAGAGCTTGGATGACACATGGAATCTGCATGCAGGCAGCCGCCGCTATAAATAGGCCCGGCAGCAATCACACAGAATAAATGAACTGTCACAGCGCAAGTATTTACAAGCACAACAAAAACTTTAAGTAATTATAAGTAAATTTGTTGCATTTCTGACTAAGTGGTAGCAGATCGGGCTCTGACAGGGAGGCAGCGGCGTGACGGGCTGATCCAGAACCGTGGGGCTGCCGGCCCGGCTCTGCATAAACCCTCAACCCCCCCACTGACCACATCTCCACGGGAGGAAGGCTGAAGGCCATTACACACCGAGCCGCACATCCACAACACTGGGCTGCTCCCTCCTGATGGTTGATCACCTTTTGGGACGTCCTTCTTCTCTTCTCGCTCAAGTTGTTTACAGAAAAACGAGCACATTTTCTGACACGAGTAAAAAATAAAAATGGAAAACTGATAAGCACGACATCGCCTGAGGAGAACGTTCCGAGATGTTCACCGCGTCGCCATATTTGTGCGCCATATGACATGATTTATAGACAATCATGTGATAATTTACATCTCGATGGCCTCATTCATGTGGCTGACTGAGGAGGATTTGCTGAGCCCGCCTCGTTGATTACAGACCGGGCCGGGCTGCTAAAACAATGCAGTCAGCGTGAGCGGGGAGAAACTCTTTATAATCACGGGCTATTTTTAGGCTTTTTAAATCTTTCATTTAGAGTAACTGTGGCATTTATTCAAAGTCTGTCTTTGTTGGAAATCTCAAACAAGCCAGATAAACACAGAGCCAGAGCGAGTGCAGCGGAGAACACATGGTTACAGCCGCTTGGATGGATGTGTGGCAGAGTTTAAGGAAGAAGTGTAAAGGTGGGACTTTCCACGGGCCATGTGGTACCCCCTAACTCGCCCCACTTCCACCCCCATTTCAGAGCTACTCAGAGGGACAATAAGCAAATGACAGATAAGGAATGATTTGCTAAAAGCAAAACCTCAAAAATAAACAAACCATTACGCCGTGCCGCAGGAGAGCTGGGTTAGCGCTTCTAATTCAGGTGAATTGCAGACAAATTTCCCCCCGGCTGGCACACTTACAGCTGTAATAATACAGAGAGGTCTGCAGAGGGGCTGGCCCGCAGACCGGCCTGCACAGTGTCCACACATGGTCCTGGTTCTGGCAGCAACACCTCACACGGCCCACCTGACAACAGACGGGAAACACTGCATATGTTATTGACCTGGTTTACTACAACTACAAATGCAAAAGAAAGTGTATTTAAATTCCGTTTCCATCCAAGTACCCGACAGGTATTTGTGCAGAACTGGATACTGGAGTCAAACATGGCACCTGGTGCACGGGTCAGATAAGATTCTTGCTCTTAGGTTTGATTTCTGCAAAGGTTTCACCAAAACAGTTCTAACTGTGTGATTATGTTTCAGGGGCACCACTGCTACATCCTGGGCTCTACTGTCACGTCTGGTTGAAAGAAATGAAGAGTTAATCTACAAAAACACATAACTCCATTTGTGTAGATTTTCAGAGAACTTATTTTCTATTGTTTGCTTCAGATAATATCGACTAGACTCAGTATAAATGACAAAAATAGAGATAACTAGATTGATATTGTCTGAGGCAGACAGTGGAAAAGTGGGACTTCTGAAGGGTTGAGGATGGAGGTATCTGTCTCTGCAAATGAACTCTTGAAACACAGACAAGCGTGAGTATTTGTTTCTCCCTTATTGCAGAATGATGATGAGGAGCAGTCACACTGGACTGTCTCACTACTGTTGTGAGGACGGAGGCTGCTCGTGAACAGTGTTGCAGCTATTTTCCTCCGTAGTGATGGTCCAAGGAAATGGAAATACATCTGGAGCCACAGGGGGTGTTTTTATTGCAATACCATGTTTGACCACTTGGAAACAAATTGGCAGCGAGGTTGAGTGGCGCTGCAACAGCTGTCTGAACGTATCAGTGAGTCGTACTTTCACTATTAAACCAACACACAGAGTCTTGTGAGGCTCAGCACATGTTTAAATTCAAATTGTTTCAGGTACAACATTATCAGTACAACAGGCAGTATTTCATTTTCATATGACTTACCACCTCAGTACAATTTTACTAAATACTTCTTCCTATTTTCAGCTTACTTACTTTATTTCAGTAACACGTTGCATTTCTTATGTTATGCCATTCAGTATTTTCTGAGCGATGTCTAAAACATTTGGCATAAATAACATTTATCTTAGCTTTTCAGACATTCAAATGACTCCCTCTAGTGGCTGCAGTGTTCATGGCAGGATATAGGAGCCACAAAGTGGGAGCGGGGCGGAGGTTGGGGTGGATGGACGGGTTGACCAAACCGTAGACTGTGACACAGGAGCCCTGTTTCCTACTTCCTGTTTTAAAACCAAAGTCAGCGTTGCTTCTTTTTATTCATATAACAATGATTACAAAGGTTTTCTAGCCTTAAAATTAATATTAACATTATTTGTTTAATGCCAAATTGTGAAGTTGTGCCGACGCTGAACAACAACAACTGTGGCATCATTAAAGCGTTATCGTGGTGTTTTTCAGCAGTGATTTGCCATCTTGTTCTGATGGGTCCTACTAGGGGGTCCACACAGATCCTCCATGTGGTTGTTTAGGTTGGAGGACTTTGAATCTTTACATAAGTTAAAGTGTGAAGAAGGTGTAAACAGCAGCCGACCTGACCTGCATGTGTGTCTGTAGGTGAGCGATGTGCTTCATCTGGAGGAGGCCGGCAGGACGTGGGACAATCCCGGACAGAAAGACAAAGCGGGTAAATTTGTCCGTGTTTTCTTTACCAGGAGCGGCGTGTTTATTTTTGGTTTCTTCGGTTTCAAAGCGTGGGCACCAAACTGCAAGGGAAACACGAATGATTAAAATTAAAGTGCTTTGATTGAACACTGTTTTTCCAGCCTGTGGCACAAACATTTGCAGTTTTGTCCTTTTATAGGGATTTTAATGACCTGTTGGGAACGCTTGGCCCTAAATGATGTGTTACAGGAAATAAACTTCAGAGAGAGACGCCTCACCGTTGCCCCGAGTAAGATTTTGTAAAGCAGATTTAATGGGTTCGATGTTTACAACGGTTTGAAGCTTTGAACGCTCGAGAAAAGAAAAAAAAAAAGCAATATGAGCAGCTCTCGGTTATGATTAAACTGGATGCAAAGTGGGAGTTCAGCATCCAGGAGGAGAATAAGGACATTTTCACTTTGAATCCCCGTCAGCCAGGGCCACACACTCTCATGTGTTTGCACCGGTTGTGAGTCTGGAGGAAACCTCGCTCATCGGCGAAACGGTGTGTGTGTGTGTGTGTGTGTGTGTGTGTGTGTGTGTGTGTGTGTGTGTGTGTGTGTAGGTGTGTGTGTGTGAGCACGAAGGGCAGAGCAATGACACGGTCCTGAGCGCCTGATTGCAGGCATCTTGAAAAGATCTGGCTGGCTCGGGCTCACCACAGGTCTCCTTTCAGTGGGCTGTCATTACCGCCGAGGTGAGCTCTCACACACCGACACACACACACACACACACACACACACTCGGGGGGGGCTGAGGGATGAATGAGCGCACTGAGGCCTGGGCCTGATCAAGCGAGCGGTGGCCGGGAGTTGGTGTAAGGAAATCCTCTGGTGGGACTATCAGAGCACATTAGACTGAGCAGGCCTCCGACTCTGCAGCTGCAGCAGGCACAGCGAGCACACTGAGGCAGTATGCTACTAAATGCTGCCACTTTAATCCTAATCTAAATATGTTGGGAAGAAAGAGGCCTCATTTACCTATTTCACAAATATTCCAGCATTAATTACTGATGCAGACGCTAATGATCAAACAGCACCGTGAGGCTGAGGTGCTGACAGCAGCCAGCGCCTCTGAGCCCTCACTGAAAGCTTTCTGCAGCCGCTTCCTTTAAGCTGCAGCCGGGTATGGATGGTGAGGCAGCGTCCCGGCGTGTCCGACAGGTGTGCTGATCCTCAGAGCAACACATGCAATCAGAGGCTGCTAGTAAACAGTCTGTCCTTTCTCAAAGTGCCTCGGAGATTTGCTTAAGGAAGTGAAATTGCTGCAAAACGACCTCATTTGGCACCGAGCTTCAACTGGTACGCTTGAGTGGGCGTAATTGCTGGAGCGGTGGTGGTGGTGGTGGAGGTGGTGGGGTTGAGGGGGACAAACCCAGCTTTGGGTTTGCTATCTCTGGGAATGCCTCCCCCCCTAATAATGACTGAAATCAAACCCTGCTCTTAGTTTGAGAAGTCAGGATTTTGAAATGCACACGTCGGGGTTGCTGTTTATGGTGATTCATCGTCGTGTTTGTGATCGACTTAAATCAGCCACGAGCGTTCTGTTGCAGAGTAACTGTGTTTAGGTGGAGCACGCACAGCGACAGATTAAGATCAGATCAACTTTATTGATCCCTCGCCGGAGAAACGTATTAGCTGCTGGATGCAAATGAGGCATAAAGGACAAGAATTACAGAAGATAAGACTAAAAATAAAGATAGGATGAAGACATATGAGCCGGTGAATCTACATCTAAATACGTACACATGACATGGTGAATATATATATATGGATATGTACAGGTTCCTTTGGAAAACTGCTTCCATTATAGGAACTATTTGCCATTTGTCCAACCCTCTTAGAGCGTAATCTCACTTTTGTTATCGTCAGCGGCGAGAACCATGATGTCGGGCTGCTGTCAGGTGTGATGTACATGCAGACTGGAGGCTTTTGTGTTGGAGACCTGTTGAGCTGTCCTGTTAGCGTAGTTTGATCTGTGAGGTGCGTGTCGGCGTGCGTCAGCAGACATGACCCGGCGAGCTGCAGGGCTTCACGTCGGGCGGCCCGAGTCTGTCAGCGGCGATGCTTTATGGGGGCATTTCCTGACATGTGCTGTCACCTCGGCGCGCTAGACGCTTCCATCTGCCCGCTAACAGCCTCTGCACACACACACAGGCTGACTTGTGTTTGTTTTACTCTGGTGCAAAGGGTCACACACACACACACACACACACACACACACACACACACACACTCACTATCAGATATCCCCAACACACACTCCCCTTGTTGTCTGCCAAGAAAATGATCAGGATGGACCGGATTAGAAATATTTCGCTCGCTGACAGCTTTTCACCAGAATAGCTTAACTGCTCGGCTCTGAAGTCTGGGACATTTTTCATCACGTATCACTTTTAAGTGCTAAGTGTGTGTTGTCTTTGCTGCCGTGCACCGTGCATTAGGCTTTCAGGGACACGAGTACTTTAGAACCAATACGGATGTTATTATGCACACCTTGCTGACATCTTGCACTGATTTTTCTTCTTTTTTTTTTTAGTGTCTTTATTTATGAGCATCTAGAAAATGTAAACAACACGAGTTATTTTTTAATATATTATTCTGGACCAGGTAGGAACGACGCAATGAAGTGCAGCATAAGGACAAGATTTAGCCAGTTGGCTCAGCATCTTTTAGGATTTACTCCGATATTGCTTTCAGATTTTGTACAAAAATGAAAAATATGACTGAATTCCTCAGTTTTGAATTTGTGCAAATATAGCAAATTAAAATGCAAAACATTAGCATGCTAACATAGTTCAACATGATAAGTTCAGAGTTTATTTCATTATTTAAACCACTATAATGAAATTATTCAATAAACTTCTGTAGGCTCAAACATGTTAAAGGAGTTGCTCTTCATATGGTCAACCTGCTACAAAGCTAGGAAAGAAATATCTAAGCTAACATGCTGACATTTAATGCTTGTAAACATGCTACAAAAACAATGTACGTTAACTTTTAGCATGTGGTATTAATGCTAAATGTCAGTCTTATATATATATTTTTATATATTAATATGCAAGTTAACACATAATAAAATAGTTTTTCTTCAGTACCAGAATATAAAATTGCAACGCAAACATAGAAGAGTATGCTCAAATCAAGTATATGAAAACAATGAATTGGATAGCAGTTTAGAATGCATACAAGTTAGCACCCATGCTAATCATACTTGCTAAGTGTTTAGCATAACATGCTAACAAAGCATCACGCTAATATGGTGCCAAGTTCAGAGATTGTTGTTTAAATCATCAAAAATACAATTATATATGTATATATACATATTTTTTTTGTTGTCAGGACCAAAGTGAAAAGCAAGAACAGATGGTCTAAACATTTGCATGTAAATGTTTGTTGAGCATCTTAGCATGTAACATTAGCTTGCTACTCTAACAGAGGCAGTAAACAAATTAAAGCACATTATAATAATGCTGGGGCTACGCAACAAAACTCTGTTTAGCGTTGCTTGTTTAAATGCTACGGTGCTAAATTCTGCAATTTAAATGTTAACATATTAGCTTAGCTGCATGTTCCTTAAAATTTTATTTCAGAAGAACGTTTTCCCAAATTTCAAACATGACTAAAAATCTTTAAAAAAATATTTACTTTTGATCTCAATGAATAACTGAACGCATTGAGGTGCTACACAAAAACATTTTTTTTTTTTCAACAAGTGCTAATCCCACATGGTCAGAAACATTATTTATTATAATTAACTGTGTAAAAGCTGGACATGAGCAGAGCGACGCATCAGTCAAACTTCATGTATAAGCTCTAAGCTATGGTGCATGTTGCTTTGAAGAAAAAAACCTGTAAATGTGTTAAGCAGCAACAAACATGGAGACTATCCAGCCGAGCAGCTGACTACTAACCCTAACCCTGCCATCTTTGGACAGATCCCAGTGCAGCTGAACAAAGGGAGCGGATGATTCATGCGGGTCTGTGCGAGGCCGGCAGCCGGACCACCCTCTGGACCGGCAGGACACGCTGTTTGTTGGCCGTGATGAATTGACTGCATGCTTGAACCCAAAGGTTGGCAAATTAACAGTTAATTAGCGGTTGATAAATGACAGATCGACACAAGCCCTCCGCCTCTATCTCGCCGAGGCAAGTGTTTATGTGCTGGTAACAAGTGTCGGAGCAGACTGTTATGTCTGCCTTTTGTCACATGCTGCGATTGCTCTCAGATGTGCCCGGCCCCCTGTCCCAGCCTACATACCCCAACCCTGGTTTCCCAGTCCTGCCTCCACTGCAGCCTTTCCTTCTCCTTAATCAAGTTGTATTCTATCTTTGAAAAAGCTCAGAAAACTCACAATTCTATGAAAACTCCTGTCAGCAACCCATGAAAACACGTTTTCCCTCCACTAGGAATCACTCTGAGCATGATAATTGCATTTTCCCTGCTGGGTCGGGTTCCCGTCCCGACCGAAGGAAGCAATAATTTTAATTTTTAAATGTTTTAAATTGGAGGCCAGCTCCTGCGCGCTTGACATGTATGTAATGAGTGCAGAGGAAGACATATTTAACCTAACGGTACCGCCTGTCGCTGGCAATGGGCTGCAAATGGCCTCGTATTTAGAGGAGCCGTGGCAGAAGTGAATAAGTAGAGTTCCATTAATGGTCCGTCTCCTTTAAAACTTCTCCTTGTGTGTTTTTCCCTTCACAAAGAATTTATGTGAACAAGAAAGCTTTTCTCGCTCGACCTCCTAAAAAACAGCAAAAGAAACGGCCAACGTTTCGCTATTAAGTGCAAATTAGTGTCAGTTCTGCAGCATAAAGTCTGTTTCCTCCCCTGACATTTCCTTCGCTGGAGAACGGGAAGGTAATTTCCAAATAAAAGTGAACGAAATTACACGAGAACACAGCATTTACCTTTTACCATATGTTACCCTTCCACGTAAATGGCATGTGATGGAGTGGCTCTGAGGGAGGGAGACGCTTTGTGAAATATGTCCTGAACTGCGTTTGAGTCATTCATGTTTCAGCAGCGGTGGGGGAGGCCGAGGAAACGGCAGCATGTATGTACATTCATTACTGCGGACTTGGCATGGGAGCAGAAATAATGTGTTTCAGCTCGAGTGCCAGAACAAAGTACATTCAGTGCTCGGAGCTCCTGGAGGGGCTGAAACATCTGAGCAGGAGTTTTGTGTGACAAAATCATCACCGGCTATGAATTTGTGTCTCTTTGATGGCGTGTTTTGAAAAGATTAAGATAACAGTTAGCGGGAGAAGCCGAGGGAACCACACCTGAATCCGGCAGAATTGGATTCTTTTCGCAGTCGGTTCGTTTTCCCTCCTGTTCTTTGAAACGGGCTTATCGGGGGACGTAGCATTCATCACCTCAGAATTAGCGGCAGTGAGAAAGTGGAAAAATGAGCAGACAGCCCGCCAAACCTGGAAGGTGATCATTATCATTATCCCCGACTGATATCAGTCAGCCGCGGCGCTGGGATGTGCTCGAGTCCTGAGAGGGCCGCTGCTGACCTCCGTCCAGCTGCAGGCGGCTGCAGCTCGGCGTGGACGGCTCATCCACAACACTAAGCCCGTCATTAACACGCCCAGAGGCGAGCGGTCACTCCAAATGTTTGCATCCCCCTCCTATCCCCTCTGAAACAGCTTTACGCCACATCTCGGCTCCCAGCTGCCTGTTTCTGGGCGCCATTTTGGTTTTGCTGAGCGGCCGGAGCCAGGATGAGTCACGGCGCTGATGTCGGGAGCATTACTCTCATTATTTCATGGCTAGTTTGACACACGGCTAATATTCAGATGGCAGGAGTTGAAACGAGCGGAGGCCGAGGAATATGAAGTGAAAATATGCGAGTGGGAGGTCTGATGGTGGTGTGTGCGTCCTCGTGAGTGTGTGTGAGTGTGTGTGAGTGTGTGTGAGTGTGTGTGAGCAGGGGAGGGGCATCTGGACTCTGCCAAACACATCCTGACAGAACAGTGCCTCTCTTGGCCATTTCCTTCAAACAGCAATCAGGCCGAATCAAAGCAGCTGCTCTGTTCTTGAACACTCCAATTGCGCTAATCAACTCCGTTTAGCAGCTCCTCGGCTGGCGAAGGGCTGAACCGCACACACACACACACACACACACACACACACACACCAGTTGGGTGCTCAGGCCACCATTCAAAAGTCCAGTCAGAAATAATAACACTTATTTTATTGGCGTGCTGGAGCGGCGCCAGCAGCATTTCAGTCTCACACGCGTACAAGTGAATGCAGGCGTGGAAACGGTGAGACTGGACAAATCATCTGCTCGTTTCTGGCTCCAGAAACTGAGCAAAAAATGCGATATTGCAGCGGGAGAGGGAAATGCCACATTATTCTGCTGCATCTGTTACTCTGCAGCAGCTGTTGTGTCTATTGTAGATGACAATTCCAGTGTAAACAACATGGCACTAATCCGCCCATTTCCATTCACTCACATGACAACAATTCAGGTTAATCTTGTACGTTGAAAGCTTCGCAGCAGTGATCCAAACAAACGTCTGGAGCGGGCCCTGCCTCCACTAACCCTGGATGCTCTGATAGAGGAAACAATGCTAATTGTTCTGACTCGCCTGCTGAGTCCAGCTCGGAGTCAGGCGGCGAGCTTCACCGTTTGACTTCAGCGCCGCTCGCTGCTCGCTGTGATCACCGTTACATAAATCCTAACATTTAACAACACAAAGCGGAGGAAGTCAAAAGCACACAGAAAGTGTTTCAATGTGGTCTGGCTGTGCAGCCTTGGCCTGGGAGAGACTTCCTCTGTGAAGTATTTAATGCTGGAAGCTCTCTCTCTCCAAACACAGAGCACCTGGGACAACAGCGGCCCGTCCAGAGCCGCCGTTAATCAGCGGCAGCGCAGACTGGCAATCAGCAGTACCCGCAAGAATACAATTAATACGGTATGCTGGCGCTGTGCGTGGCCATGCCGCCTCACTTATGAAAACAAAAAATTACAGCGTTAAGCTGCTCTAAACATTTGGGAGAAGCTGTGTGATACATCCAGAGAAAATCTTCTTGATTGCTAAAAGGATTTCAAAGAGTTTGGATGGAAACTGGATGAAAGACGGAGGAAAACAATCCACGCAGCATTAAAAGCATTCTTTGCTCCACTGCAGGCAATTAGTGGAACAAAACGCGTCCTCTCCAGTTTGTTCGGTGTCACTCCGCCGTGCTGGGAGGACTTCAGCAGAGACACAGATTAGACCAGAAGATAGAAACAGTTTGTGCTTTTGTTGTTGTTTGGAGCTGCCAAGGTTTGCAGAAAGTCAAATGATAGAAATACTTCCAGAGCGCTTTTCAAGACACTCAAAGACTTGAGCTCATTTCCACAGAGCTGGCATCACTCCTAACAGGTACAATAACACGCTCACTAAATACCTGCAGCGCTGTGGTTCTGCTGCAGTGAGCCACAGGCAAATCTATGGGCTGTAAAAATAAATTAACTTAAAAATAGTCCACTGTGTGGCAGCACAAGCAGCCAAACAATCAGTCAGGCCCCAAACAAGTCAGTAGTTTAGTCAGAGTCTGGCTAAACAGCTGAAATAGATAATAATGACTAAAACATCACCGTGCGACCACAGAGCCCTGAAATGACTGTAATAACATTTTGTTTCTGCAGCCTTCCAGTCAGACCAGCACTAAACAACACAGTGATCCCACCTCACATTATTCTGCTGCACTTCTTTAAAACAATCACAGCATAAAGTTAAACTGGCCCTGAACTTTGATTTAACCATTTATCGGACAAGGCTTCAAAAATGGCAGCGGGCAGAATCATGTGACTTCATCCAGCCAATCAACGAAGGCCAGGCTGCATCACAACACCGTCACTACGGCCGCTGACCAATCAGGAGTGAGACAGAGTGATATTTTGGCACAAGTGTCCGACTAGTGATTTATTTATTTTTTTAAACAATAATTTATTCCCATATCTAGTTTTTTGTTGTTTTTTTATTTAACGCTAAATGGGTGTGAAATCCTGTATGGTAACTGCTTTGACTTTGATTTGCAACTTAAATCTGAATTTTTATTTTTTTTTAAGTGAAAAACAAACAAAACAAACAAACAAACAAAAGGACACTCTTATATCCACCAATAACATTCCAGGGTTGAAACTTTAAATTTCAAAGTATTTCAACGAAGCAGCAGCCAGTTTGTTTCTAGTTTTACCATTTCTATTGAGTTTTTCTGTCCCAAAACCTCCTGAAGAAAAAACTCGTGTGTTTTCGCTGCTATTTGACTCTGCAGTCTTTTTTTTTCTCTCCATCAAGTAGATGAGTATTTGAGAAACACCTGAGTTAAACTTTCACTCTCCTTTTTGCTCCATTTTGGTCACCACCTACATCTGAAAAACACCCGTCTTTAGCTACTAAATATTTGTGTGGTAATCATTGCCAACTTCTTCCAGAACCGAAACATTAAAGTTGAAATCTACGAAACCAAAACAATGAGCTAAAAGATGCTAAAACAGTCAGTAGAGCCGGAGAGGAGGCGCAGAAGTCGAGCGATGATGCCCCGGTAAGTCTGTCGATACGAGTCAGGCTTTTTCACATATTAATCAGACTTTGTGTTGTTATTATTATTACAGAAAATACAGATTAGTGCAGCTTTAAGGAGCAGTTCTCATCACTATCATATTAATAACATTCCTACTGTTTACACAAACATCATTACCGCTTGAAACCCATTTAATCGACTGTTACATTATGAAGAGAAATGAAGCGTAACATGACCTCATAACCAGTTAAACCACTGGGAGAGCACTTCTCAACACTGCAAAGGCTGCAGACGAATAGCCTGGCCCGAGACAACAACAAAAAAAGGGCACACTGGCAGCGTTTGAGAGTGGTCAGTCTGGTCATTAAGTTAATGCTCGTCCACAGTTTGGTCTAAACACAGAGCCTTTTATGGAATTATCCTAATTAGTGTGACCATTAGCCTTAATGGGGAGTAATGGGCAGTTAGAAGTTATTTGGTAAAACAACACGCCAGAGGCTGGAGGTGTTTTATTACAGCTCTATATTAAGCTCATTTCTGGAAGGTAAAGAATGTTTCCAGATCGCAGGCGAAAAATTGGCCGCTTGCTAATTCAGTTTCCACATCTAGCAGAAGTTGGGACCACCCAGCAGGAAAATAAGACGCAGCGAGATGCTGGCTGGATGCAGAAAGAGAAAAGAAAGAAACCTGGCCTGCAGTGACAGCTTTAACTTTAACAAACTGCTCTCTCAGCTTCATCTGGAAAACAACAACAACAACAAAAATCACTGCAGGTTATTCACGGCTGATCAGATACAAAGAAAAGCTCAGCGGGAAGCTTCCGTTTCCAGCTGTGGTTTTTAAGATTTGATGCTTTAAGGGAATTACAAAAGAGGGCCTGAAAGCCAGAGCTGCTTTCTACTACTGCAGGACTTAGACCAGATTCCACCGTAAATTTGTATTTTGCCAGAACTGTGGGACTCTTTTAAAGTTTCCAATCCGAGTGACAAAATGTTTTATAGTTCAGCAGCGGTTTGGATAATTCGTCCTGGGAACACAATAACCTCTGGCTCAATGATGGGACGACGCTCTGCTCCTTTCTGTCCTCATGCTGATTCTGTTTGTGCTGCTCTTCCTGTGGGGAGGCTGGACGCCGCCTCAAACCACACATGAAATGTTATCTGCAAAAATCACAAATAGGCAACTCTGGCAGGAAAAAAAAAAATAAAAATGTCATTATGAGATGAGTGGATGAAGTGTCCAGATGATTTCCAGCAGCACCTTCAGGGGAGGAATTCCTTCACACCAGAGCTTCTGTAAACACAGCCAATAACGAGCTAATTGCTTAACGGGGTGAATGATGACCAGCTATTTAGCAAACTCTCAAGTGTGAAATGTGGACACGGCATCGCCACACTCCCAGATTTATGACACCAACTAGTCGGGTTCCAGTGTTTGAACTTCACCACGAGCCATTTGCTTCACACAAGCGCCGTCATTCTTGGAGCGACTGCCTTGTTATCTGCCTGAGTGGATCACATCCAGTCAACAGAAGAAAGACATCTCCTCCAGCCGGCTGAAGCTGTCAGATCGGTGATGAATGAGCAGCTAATCACAGCTCAATCACAAAATCAGTCGCTAAAATGCTTTACGGCGTTTGGTATTGAGGCCAGTGGGTGAGAAATGAAGTGATGCTGATCTCAGGGTGTAACACCACATCATGCACACAGCAGCTGCTCTGTGGCTCGTTTAAAGAAAATAATATATGTCAGTTCTGTTTGCTAAATGCACGTTGGTCTGGAATGGTAGACCTGGTTCTCACTTCCATAACCAGACACTCCTCTAACTTTGCAGCTCTGTTTCAGTCAAGTTGCCAAATGATAGAAAAGTCTTTAAAACAGCTTCACAGAATCCAACAAGGAGGGAGGAGGACCTCCTAAGACCTGGACATCACATTCTGGGTTATTTTACCAGAGTAGTTCATTCTTTATTATTATTATNTTTTTTTTTGCTTTTTGTACATTTTTTTTTTTTCTAACTAATTCCCTTCTTCCCCCCTCCCCACACCTTCGGGGCTACAGCGTCTGTGTATTTACTGTGTTCAGACGGGACTCTTTATAGCTGAAGTGTGACTTTAAATGTTGTGTCCTGATGCAGCGTTTTTGTTTTACTCACTGGTAGTCGGTGGTGCTGCCCTTCCTCTTGCGGGTGTAGTCCATGCCGGGCGTGCTGATGGAGCCGGGGGACATGAAGTCGGTCATCGTAGACGAGATGTCCATCCTTTGGTCTGCCATCAGGTCATCTGCACGGCAGGAAAAACAACAAACATGACGTCGTCTGGCTGCAGCTGCGTCTTCAAACGTCAGTATTTTTAGTTTTAGACTCTAAAAGTCTGCGAGAACCTTTAAACTGTCTCAGAACTAAAAGCTGGTTTGTACATTTAGCTCCTGGAGATCAGCTTCCAATCAGCCAACACCCACAAAACAACCCGTCCTGATTCACATACTGGTGCTGCTTCAGTCGCTCTGAGCTTTTTGACGCCACTCAGGGGTTTGACAGAAACTTTTATCAGGAGCTGAACTTCAAAAACCTCATTTTTATGAACTTTTATTGTGTCTAAACAGTGAAGACATTCTGAGCATCCAACACTTTATGACGTTTTTACATCAAACTTTTCTGCATCAACTGAAGATGGAAATGTGTTTTTCAAAATAAAAGCCTTCTTTTGTTATTTGTGGGGACGGATGTAGGTGTTCCCCACACTGAGGGCAGGGTTATTCCACACCGGAGCATGAATCAACACTCGGCTGCAGCAGCTTTGTTGCGACTGCGTTCTCAGTTTGGTGATTTCTTAACTTCTATCACGTGGAGCAAGACGCCTCTCGTCAGGATTATTAATCGAATCGACGAGAGGAAGACGTAAACACGGCCAGCGGCTCTAAATATAGCCAGAGTGAAAGCTGTGCAGCTGACGAGGGTTAGCGGGCAGCCAGTGCTGGAGTATGTAAATGAGCTGCCAGCTAATAACCACAGCATCTGCAGCATTAGTCATATCTGCACGACTCGGCAACGACAACGACATAACCAGAGTCTCTGAGGAAATATGGCGAATTTAAACCAGCCGAGCTGCAGCCGGCGTCCACGTCGGTCCAGGTTCACATGAGAAGCCTTAAAGCAGGGACGGTCCACGTGTTTATAAGGCAAACATACAATTTTTTTTTATTTATCTATTTTTAAAAAAATAATAATTTTATTTGTATTACGCTTTTCAAGAACTCAAAGACGCTTCACAGGATAAAAGCAATAAACAATAAGCAACTAATACAAAAGTAGACAACATAGAAATACACAGAAATACAACATAGGCCATTTGGTTTAGGTGACAGGTATTGGGGTTTTTTGTTATTTTTAAAGATTTTTTTTAAATAGAAAAAGAGAGCATTTGAAACCAAAAATACATCAACTTATCAGAACACTTATTTAACATAGTAAAATAAATACCAACAAATGTTTTGCACAAATTCTTTCTTGGGGTCCAATGAACCCTGAAAGACCTTCTACGTACGGCGACATGAAGTCCTGAACAGGGTTAACTTCTGGTCTGTTAGATCAGTTTGAAGAGCCAGAAACATGCAGCACTCTGCTCTGAATACTTGGACAGCAGAGCCCAGAATGAACCCAAATGCCCGGTACCACGCTCACACCTGTTGTGTTCAGTGTTGCTGTAGAAATGAACACAACAAAAGGTGTGCTTTCTATGAATCATGCATCCATGTTAAGGTGATTTAACAAAGAACACTGAGTCACTCCTCAGTGGAATCTAATCTGTCCATCAGAAATATACTGGATGTGTTTAGTCCACATGTTGGGAGGGAAGTGATCCACTCCACCTGATGTTGGACGTTGCTGTAGCAGACACACAAACGTAGAAAATGACGACTGACTTTAGGCGTCCATCCTTATGCGTACTTGAAAATGCAACAGTAAAGACAGTAAATGTGAGAAGAACGACGAACGAGGCTACACAACGAGCTAGCTCCATGCACTGTTATTATCTACACCTGTGCATGTCAAAGTTTCTTCCATGTGAGTGCTTTTTGTGAGGCTACAGCGTCTCCAGCAGCTTCTGCCGTGATTTAATCTGACGTCATACGTTTCAAACAGGGTCAATAGGATGAACCTTTCAGAAGAATCAGGATTTAAACAGACATAAACCCAAAGAGTGATATCACTTTGAAGCTATGTTGAGTCTAACAAAAGTCTCATCAGGCCTCAGAGACTTGGAACTGCTCTAAACTCCACCCAGATTCACTCGCCGAACCCGTGGCGTACAATGATTGCAGCATTCGGAGGTACGACTCCAGACAAGCTGCTGCCCATCTGACATGTGCCGGCTTTTCAGTATCAATCTCTCCTGCCTTTATAAAAAAGACGTTTGACCGAAAGTCAACTGGAGAGTCGTGTTCTGTGAAGCGCTGTGATTGTCAGGCCGGTTAATTTAGCGTGACTGGGGTTTTCTGGAGCCTTTTTTTTTTTGCCCTTCGTACTCAGATTCACAAGGTGCAGTTCGGAGCCTTTAGGGGTTCTTTGGCTTCATCATCGTCACTACGACAACTGTACGTTTTTAAAGCTGACATTAACACATATGTACAGGGTGATCATACAGATACAAATAGCCACATTATTGTCTTAACACATCAGAACCTGTTTGCCTGCAGATGTCCGGGAGGCGCGCCGTCTTGGAGGGATGGATGCAGCTGTGAATACATTCCAGCTCGTTACTGTTGCTTTAATAATGTTACTGACAAAAAGCTAATTAGTTGCCTCATGGTAAGTTGCCCCGGTTGCCCGTGTCAGACATGTCTTTAGATGTTGATCACTCATAATCTCTTCTTCTGACTGTCGGTTCCACTCGAGGCAGTTTAGCCTTTGGCTCCGTTATCGGGCTCGTTACGCTTGTCTTTCAAACAGGCATCAGCGCTGGGATTAAAGCCCCGGTCTGGGCAAATACATGACATTTTCATATCAAGATAACAAGATAATTAATTTGTGATCGTGGGATGACAGCGAGAAAAGTCAAGCAAAGAAAATGAGCCAACTGAAACTAAATCAAGTTGACTGCCAGCGTACTTTCAGGCAGGTCAGCGTGATCATAAAGGGGCATTCCCTCATTTAATTTGGCATTCCAATTATGCCTCCGTCATTTACTGCCTTAACTCTCTCCTGAGTCTTTTGCACTTGTTGTGTTTGTGTTTCTAAAAAGATTTTTGGATTTGTACTGAATCAATCATGTGACAACATCCAAACGAGTTAAAGCAGCTTAACGTCTCGTGTGTTGATGGAATTGAATGGACCAAGGCAGGATGGAGGGAATCATAAATGTTCACTGATGAGTAAAGATCCAGTCTTCCCTTCAAACGGGTCATTTATTATGGATTCCCTGCTCACTGCGCCGCCCTGCTGGCTGTGTCCACAGCTTCATCCATGTTTCTACCTTATTGTCCCCACAAGAAGTGACCCACGTTTACCTGACCAGGACATCTAACGAACTAAATGGTGGTGTTGTTCGCTGCGTTGGCTCTTTGAGGAGGAGGTCGGGGTTGATGGATGTGTCAGTAAAGTGTGACCTCTGTTTATTTCCTCCTTTTTGTTATAATAAGAAGCTTTCACATGACTGTGACACAAGTTATGAAACGACTAACAAGCATGTAGCCTGATATCAGAGTCGGACAGCGGCTTTGTGAACTAACAAGACGGTTTTGTGACATTAAGTGAGACTGTCTGTTGCGTTGAGTTTTTATTCGATGTTATGCAGACAGCATGCAAGTTGTTACCTCTGGAAAAATAAATACCGTAATGTCTGGACTATAAGCTGCTACTTTTTTCACACGCTTTGAACGCTGCGGCTTAAACAACGATGCAACTAATTTATGGGTTTTTACGAATTTGCCTCGAGACGAAAGTGACGCTGAGAGCGACGACGACAGAGAGACTGAGGAAGTGTGTGACCAAGTAAATCTGTTTAATTCTGACACTGAAGACGACGACTTTAGTGGTTTTAGTGCAGGAGGAAGATGTAGATAGCGATCGATGACTTTTCCTGGTAGCTGCTGTATAGTTTATTTGTTTAACCAGTCGTGTTACTGTTTGGAAAAAGCGTTGACGTATTAGTGTGTGTTACTGGTACGTATTTATTATTAAAGTTAAAAACTCTTTCTGTGTAAATGTTACAAGGTGGACACCTGCAGCTTAGAGACAAGCCTGTATATGTAAAAAACAATTTAAGTTAAATATTCTGTATGTAGCTTATAAGCGTTTTTTCTGTGCTTTTCATAGCAGTTTGATTCACTTCAGCAGATAGTTTGCAGCCTTAATTTATGATTCCAAAAAGCCTAAAACACTGTTGATGTTCTGTTGACAGGCAGCAGTACTTTCTGAATGAATGACACTTTACTGTTGAGGCACTTTGCTGAAGAGCTCTGGATTGATAGAAAGCTCCTGCTAATGCCACAGATGAATCTGTCTCTGTCGTATCTAAAACAAATCACTTTCTAGCAGTTAGTAAAAACCGACTAAACCCAAAGGATGATTTTTAGACTCCGTCAACCCTCCAGGGCTGCTGGTATGACACAAACCCGATCGCTGCCAGAAGAGAAATCCTAACAGGTCTGCATCAGGCTTCAGCACAGCGTGGACACGGTTTGAGGAGTTTACATCCACATCACAGGGAGCCTGTGAGCAACCCTCATGTTTCAGAGCACATGAAGACGTTTGTTTTCATTTCTGAGGACAAGTGGAGAAGAAATAGCGGCTGCTTGGTGATCAGTCGCTGGTGTAAGTGAACGCTCAGTGTTTTACATGTGCTGGAACCATCGGAGACGCAATATTACAAAACATGTGAGAAGTGTGCAAACCGCACAGCACCGGTTCTGATGGAGTGATTCTAGATAGCAGCAGGGGACAGCGAGGAATTCAAGAAATGGTTTTACTTCATTGTTTATTGAACAATCTAGCAGCAGCATGGGTCAAAGGTGGAAGTGAATTTGAGTTTTGCTGGAATAAATATATACATAAAAATGTGGTAAATTATGTTCACCAACAAGTTTGTGAATATCCTTCATTTAAGATGGAGGTGGCATGAAGCCTTCAGTGTGAACGTAGGAGCAGACCAACATGTGGGACACAGTCAGATGTATTCACACCCTCCGTTAAAGAAAAGGCAAAATTCACAACAGTCACTCAATTAACTAGAAACTGAAAAAATAATAATAAATTTTAAAAAATCTAAATTATAATTTAGTGAAATAAGACGTTGCTTTTGAATTGTGGTTGAAAAGAATGATTTGGACCAATGAGAGCTCTTTGCTGATGAGCAGTGAACCAATGAGAGGCCTTTGCTGATGAGCAGTGGACCAGAACACCTGTCAACAGGTGCAGACGTCTGACTGAGAGCTACAGGAACACCTGGTGGCTGTGATTGGCTCAGAGGGTTGTTCAGCTAAATACTAGTTTATGGGTCCCATCATGGGTTTTTTTGTTTTGTTTTTTATTTCTGTTGAACCAAAATTCAAAAACAATGTCATGATTTTCATAAAATTTCTATTTATTATGACTTTTTTCAATTGAACTTATTTGGGAGGGTATGAATAAATATGAGCACGACTGTGTGCACATGATGTCACAAAAGGAAGACGAGATTTGTTGGTTTTCCTTCTTTTTTAACAAAAACTAACTAAACAAAACTTAAACTCAATAACATGCAACACATTTAAAGAGATTAATTAAATAACAAACTTTATTTGAATATTTTCAGATTCATAAACAATAATTAAACAGTATTGTGGAAATTCACTTCATTCAAATATCATCCGATCACATTTCTGTCCTCAACTCAGTCAAACAACGTACAGCTTCTGAAACAGCTGATCTATGAGTCATGTGAACATGTTCAGTGACTGTAGATGTAGAAACATGCTGCTGAATTATTTTTTCACAACATTTATTCATTTTGTCGGCTGCTCTTTGCTGATGCTTTGTGTCGCTCTGCCTTTCTATCAAAGGTGTTTCTAGTGCGTTGACGTCAGGCGACTCGACCAGGTCGTGGTTTTTACTTCCTCCTCAGCAGCTCTTGTGTGTTTTTGCAGCGTGCTTTGGAAGCAGAACTCCTTTTCTGCCGAGCTTCTGCAGACCAGGAATCATCTTCTCAGTCAGTATTTTGGTACAAATATTCACGCTGCCATCGATAGATGTCATCTCCTCGCTACATCTTGCACTCTTGTGACCTCATGTCATCGCGTGCTTCACTGTTAGGATGACGACCACACTGTGGTGGTCCTGGTCGGGCTAACGCAAAAACACTGGACCCCATCGTAACCAAACAAGAGTGCACACGTTGGGTCATTTCAGGAGGATGAAGACTGCAGCTCTGATCAGTGGCATCGTTTTATACCTTCTGTCCAACTGTGTCTCCACTGATGGTTTTAGTTGGTTATTGGTTCTTTGAATGTTTTCATGCTGATTCAGTGTCAGCAGTCACACAGTTTCTAACTCGTGTGTCTGTGATCTCAGGTGTGTTTACAGGTCACATTGGGGCCTGTGTTTTTAATGCAGCCTTTCTAAAGTATTAGCAAGCAAACACCAACTGTTCATATTAGAATCAGTGTGATTATTGAGAGGCGATACCATTTTAAAAACATTTCAACAATGTGAACTCGCGATACTTTGCTTAAATCATCCACACTGCTGCTGACATTGTTCATTAATACTATTAAGCACAAAACCAAACAGGAAATAAAACAAGTATTAAAAACATATGCAGGAGCTCCCAGTCGTTCTCCTTTGGATCCAGATCAATCATAGTTTTTTTAAACAAATTAAATGATCCTTCAGCGGATCTAATCTTTAATGTGGTGCAAGTTCATTTGCATAATGAATTTAACTTTGCATGGTGAGGCTCAATAGTTAACCCAGGCCCCGCTCCATGAAACTAAATGCATGATGCCAAGAACGGTGAAGGAAATACTTCATTGTTCTGTCACTAATACAGTCTGATGTGTCTCATGGATGAAATAAGTTGTTGTTAGTAAACCTGAAGTGAAGTAAATCAAGTCAAACTAAGCTAAACTTAAACCTATAAACTGGAGCTGGTTTACTTCCTGTTAATCTGTTTATTTTTAAACTGAATCTGTTAACAATGAGTCCATCTCAGGCCGTAGTGAATAAAAACCAAAAACACTTCCCTGTTGGACAAGCAGTCAAATATTTAAAAAAAAAGATTCAACTTAGAGTGAAATAAAACAACGAGTTCACACAGTGGAAACGCTGGAACCAGGAAATGTGTGAAGTTTGGGATAAACTGATCTGTTCAATCAGAATTATCGTCAAAATCAACTAATCAATTAATTAACTAATCACTTCAGAGCTCCAGGGCCTCTCAGACAGACAGTGTTTGATGAAACTGGACCATGTAATGAAAACTCTCATTTCTAAAACCTTATTCTTATGATATATGATTAAGAATAATATTATTCTCATACACTCGTATTTAAAACATTAAATCAAGTTTTAATGTAGAATGTTTATATTGCTGCGTTCACGGAATCAATCACCTTATTGATCAGCTCACTTTTCTCTTTTTGTTATTGACTTTTGAAACCACTGTATTCATATAATCACATTAAGCAAAATGGTGCATTTTAATTGCCGTTAAAGTTTGTTTTTCTCATTGGATGATCCTCTTCATTGAGAAAATAGTAACAAAAAAAACAGCAAACGACGAACAAGATCAATATTTAATGGGCCGTATGAAATCAATAACAGGCAGCAGATGAACCACGTGTACATTTAGTTATGAAAATGAGTTTTGTGAATTTTATTTTCTTTTTGCTGTGAGTCTCTGACAATTTTGGATTTTTTTTCAGAACTTTTCTTGTCTTAATTTTGGGTTGATACTGAATTATGTTGTCTCACTGATACTCTGTGATTTTAAATTGATTTATTTCTAATGTGTTGTGAATGGACCCCAGGAAGACGAGCAATCATCTTGTGGAAGCTAATGGGGATCCAAATAAAGAATAAACAGATTAAGCATGAAAATGTGGATTAATTGATAGAATGACAGCTTCATACAACAGCCAGAGGATACACGAGTCAGAAGACACAAATAGAAATCCTGATGCTTCAGTACACAGATAAATATGCTAGAGTGAAAAAATCAATTGTCACGAAATAAAATATGAACTCATTTGCATGTTTTACATTTTAAAAAATCCCTTCTAGCTTATTTCAGCATCAGAGACCAGGCAGGAAACGCCTGAATACTTTACGCAGCACTATTTGCGGCAGCAGGCTGTGCAGCATGTTTGTTTCTCTGCAGGTTTGCTTCGGGCCGCTGAGGTAATGCCTGACGTCCACGTGCCACGCTATCCCATCTGGGTTTGGTAAGAGTCTCTCCAGCTCCCCTGGCGATTTTCTGATCTTCCCTGATTACATGTGGCAGCCTCTGACCTGCACCCAAGACCCTCTCCTGACATGGAAGATTGACGATTATCGATGCAGAAACCTTTGTTAATTCGCCGTACGAGCTCGCGCGCTCTCAGCAGCTGGATAACTGATTTAACCTCATCTGCTAGCTGATCGAATCCACTTTATTTTTGGGATACAAATAAATGGGGGGTTTTCTTTGTGCTCCAGAGAAGCAGAATTAAGCTTTTTTTTTTTTTTTGATGTTGCATGTAATTTCAGATTTAGTCCAGGGTCTGTGGAAACTGGAGCTCTCTATTTGATTGAGTGAATCACCTGCTGTGGAAATTATAAACACTGTGCAGGAATTTACATTAGGCACCCAGTGGAAAAGTGCACTGTGCTGATGGCTTTGTCTGAACCATGGAGTAATAAAATCTCTTTTGTATACAAGACATATTTCATCAAGGTATCTGCACTTCTTCACTCCGACTCTTTAAAAGCCATTTCATCCATCTTCAAAAAGGAGCCAAGCGTGATGATTTCAAAACATTTGAACTGCGAGGACACTGCTGCGCAAAACTTCGAAAATGGTCGCATTTAAATCTCATTTTCCCCTTAATGGAGGCGCTCAGGAAATCACACAGACGCAATGAAACACCTTCAATTAAAGCATGAACGATTGGAGTCAGAGTTTTGGAGCGAGACGAGGCACCGAGGAGCAGGACGTTTGCAGGACGGTGGGAGTAATGTTACCTGTTTTTGCTGTGTAGTCATGGAAGTCTGACAAAAACGACCTCCCGATGCCAAAGTGACTCTGCATGTTAAAACGCTTAAAAACAGCAGAATCATCAGAATCATGCGAGCAGAGGAAGCCCACATGAAGTGAGACTAACATCCTTCAAGTGTTATTTTTAAATCTCCAAATAATGCCTAAAGGCGAAACTACACTGGTGCTTTTGTGCATTAATGGTGTGAGATTGGAGCCTATAAACAGCAATAAGACCACCATTTGCTTCTACTTGTACCAGCCAGAGAGGTCTCTGCCCTCCTACCTCTATGTCTCAACTCGTAGCAGCTCAGTTTACCAGGGGGAATTCCTCCAAGTTTATTTTGCTGGTTGCGTTAGCCAAAAGCAACTCCGCTGCCAAAGAAATCCTGGGAGCGCGAGGAGAAGCAGTGTTGCAAGGTCTCTGGTGAAAGGCTTTTTTTTTTTCCTTTGCGGGTATCAGGGGGTTAAGCACGGGTTAGGACCAAAACAAAAATAAGCATCATTTGAAAAGGCTTTTGCACATCTCTAATGCAGGGTTGTATCCAGGATTTTACAAACACAAAGGTCGTGAGTCAGTAGTCGTGACTCACCGCGTACAAGAATCAGCTTTAAATGCAACTCCAGCAAAGTCCAGGTAAGAATATAATTATTGCAGAAATTGCTAAACGCTAAACCCTCCTATTTTACTAAAGGTTTGGATTAGTTTGCCCTGTGAAAGTGCTGGCCTCAAACCACAGCAGCTCTGTTCTGACTTTCATTTGCATGTCATTGCCGTCGCCGATCTAATGAATGCTGGTCTGGAGGCGTTTACTGACCATCGAGAGCCATCAAACCTAGAAGACCAGATTCAAGTCAATAAGACAGCTTTGGAGGTAGTGGAAGGTGTTTTCTGCATAATTTGGTAGAGACCATAGACTGTATTACTAGATGAGCTTTTCTGGATCTGAAAAGCGAAGCCAACACGGAAATGCCAAACACCTGCATTCTCTCTAACAGTCAGCAGGGGGCGACTCCTCTATTTGCAAAGTGATTGTGTTAAAGTCTACCTGCTGCCTCTGGTAACGTTTTCCTAATAAGTTTATAGTCTCCATAACTGGTTTCAAGACTTTTGAATACAGCATGGTTTTGTTTTTATTAATTATAGCCACATTTAGACTAAACCAGACGCAGTAAGTTCCTACACAACATAAACTACATTCTGCGCTACGTTTTAAGGGAAACGACTTTTCTGTCAGATTACATTTGTTTGTGATGTTTTGCAAACATTCTTCTCATCAACACACCTCCTGCAGTTTGTTTTATTGTTTTACTGCTGCTCCTTTCAGCCAACCAATCATAACTGGGGTAGAGCTTGTTACTATGGTAACCCAGGAAATGAAGCCAAAGCGTCGTGTGGTGTTTGAACTAAAGCTAAACTGCTAGTTTTGGTGTGTAAACTTGACCAGCTTTGGCAGTCTTGTGACCGCTTAACAACGCCACAATCTCACTTATATACAGAACCGGGAGGGGACCCATTCGCAGTCCTCCGTCCCGGTTCCGGAACATGACTACCTTCCAAAAACAGTCCGGCCATGTGCGCATGCTCCTCAATCAAGTTTCCCGACAATACACACATCAAAGGAAAGCTCAGAGTCTCCTCTTTCCGATGATATAAACCTTTTTGACCTGCAGCAGCCACAGCGTTGACACAAAGAGCTTTTTGTACAGAAAAGCAACATGTTAAAATCGGAGTTTTCTTACTTTTGAAGGCTCTCTGCAGCTCAAACATCGCTCATTCCTCACCAGCTTGGTCTCATTCTGTCCGGACACAACCAGTCAACATCATCCCGTCAAATAATCCGTAAAACGTATTAGATCCTCAAAGGCACAAACTCTGCAGTAATGTCTTCCCAGCTTGAGATCAGCTCCGGCTGTTTTATTCATTTCTTCTGGTAAAATCAGCCTGAATCTATTTCAGATCGCGCTGAAAGCGCTACAGGCAGCTGGACGGACGGCTCAGCTTTTGATTGACACCTAGTTTGGCCAATAGGAGGGCTTTAGGGGGTGACTGACACCTTGAACAGCCAATAAGCGTGTCAGACAGTCAACCAGGTACGCACAAATCCCACCCTTTGCAGATTCAACCAATCGGGTTGCACACACTGTTTGTCGCTATAAACTTCTAGCCAATGGGCAAACAGAGGCTGTTACAACAAGTGAGCGTCAAAGTGCTACGAATATGTGAATAGTTTGAGTTATACAGTAAATGTACAGTTTGCAGTGTTTGTTGTTAGTGTGAATTTTAAAAATATATATTTACACTTGCCCAAAACACTTGTTTTAAATATATAAGTACAATACAAGTCTTTTTGTTTGTTTTTTGTTTGTTTTTTTTATTATTGGAACCAAGTGTGTTTTAGTTCCCACCTCCTAATGCTGATTTATGCACCTTTATTTTCAAGGAAAAATTTAGGCGAGGATCACAAAAATCATTTTTTTCTGTGTGTACTGAAATGGATTCACTTTTTACTGGTAGCAGCTGGAGTGATTCTGATTGCTGTGGCTAAAACTGGTGAGTGTTGTCTTCACAGAATAGGTCAAATTTTACTCCATAAGGGTCAATAACAGCATTAATTTTAATTTGGAGAGATCATTTTACAGGTAGGTGCATTAAAATGACCCGCAATGATAAAGGGTTAATCGTACAGCAGTGTAACTTTGTCTGGTCGGTGCTTCGATGCGCCTCATTTGCTGCCCTGACTGTGGAAAGTACCAACATTTCTGCCACATGTCACTCAGTAACGCTGTTCTGACATAAACGCAATCACCTGTCCGTCTCAGCTTCACCTCAGCAACATATTTACCACTGCAGCTTTTCAGAGAAATAAAAGAGTCACTTGTTGATACTGGGCTGTTGACTCTGGTCCACGTCAAGGATTTAGCTCCACCATTAAGGCTCAGTCTTCCGGCTACAAGCTACAGTCGCTGCATGTCGTTCCTCAGCAGCTCCTACAAAGTAGCGCAGACGTTTAAATCCACACTTGCTGTCACTTTAAGTGCACTTGAGGCCTCATTCGTAGGCCCTCATTGTGGAGCACTTGTAAACTTTCCCATTTCCACGAGAAGAAGAAAAAAAAGTGTTCATCTATTGAGAATGTTAAGTGTAGTTTTCCATTTATCAACAGCTGGGGAGCAGCCAGGCAGATGTGAACGAGTCCCGCCAGACCAGACGTTCTCAGAAGACGTTAGTGTCCCACAGAAAGAGGGCGTTCTCATCCTAAAGAGCGCCAGTGATGCGGTTAATTGCTAATCTGCTTACCGTTACAACCAGCGGGACGGTTTGTCTGACAAAACCGGATCTCGAGCATCTTACGCAGAACTCTGGAAACAAGCGAAGCATGCAGGAGGGAGCTCAGCAACAACAAAAAACGTGATAAATCTCATACTGTTGCTAAAGTATTCTCGTTAGACAGCTTTTGATTTCACTCTGAGTGGCTGTTACTGTTGTGTTGTCCAGTATTGTGCGTTCTAGCCACAGAAGAATTAACGTCGGAGGTTGTTGTTTTTATTCAAATACCTGTGGTTAGCTGTACCAAAACGCTTGCAGATAGGTGAGAGGGACGGGTGAGGTGAGGGAAGCATGTAGTGCCTCCTTTCAGCGGGAGAACATATGGATTTAGGTCTGCTAAATGTCAACACGAGTAAGTCATGTATCACTTTGTTTCCATGATTTCTGCACAATTAAATCATTAAGTGTCATTAAGGGACTTGTGTAATAGCCCCTGTGGTGCAGGCAGAGGGGCTGGAGAGGAATCCAGCTCAGAGCTCGCTGCAGGCTGCGCTGCACTGCAAATATCATACTAAACTTTAATCTGCTGCTTATTACTGCATCACATCGCTATACGAAGCCACAGCGAAAGCCACACGCTCACTTCCGCTGAGAAAATCTGACCTCGGTGCGATCGCTGGGGAAGCATGAAGTTTTACTGTAAATGTTGCGACGGTGCAGGAGGGGGGTGGAGAGAAGGAGGAAAAAGGAGTTTAATGTTCTGCATCCACTTAAAAAAAACCCGAGCGCTGCCGAGCTAGGTCAACGTTCTGGAAAATGAAAGAGTCATTATGAGTGGAAACACTTGTATTTAGATCATTACTTCACACAGTAATTATTACATACAGAGCGTAATGAGTCATTGCAAGAAGATTAGCTTGTTAATCTCCAGGAAACAAGAGGCCTGGAGGACACTGAGCGTGCAGAAAAACATCCAGAATTATCAAATCATGTTTCTTGCTTGCTATTGTAAACACTCGGTAACCGATACCTGGTTTTTCTTTTTTAAATGGAAAACAAAGTGTTGAGGAAGCGACAGCCTTCACTTAAACTGAGCCAAAGCTCTGGAGAACATTCATTTAGAGGTAATGTAAGCTATGTTCCGTCCTAGCTCGTTCTGACATTAAAGACACTAACTGGAACCATTACAAACTGAGCAACACACTGGAGTGTTATGCCTCATACCTCACTAATGAATAGATGCATAATAACTCCGGCAGGCAGTTTTCAGTTACATCCGATTGGAAACAAATGGCTTTTATTCCTTGAAATACCAACGCAGCATTATACATGTCCATGCAAATGCCTTGTGTACTTGCTGCTTGGGTAACAAATTGCCATATCATGTGTTACAATTACCTCCTCACTTTGGCCAGCCAATACATCTTCCCAATGAAATGGGTTGAAAGCTATGAATTATGGCCATATTTCAGTCTAAAAGAAACAAACCACTAATTGCGACGTGGCCTCTCGGTAATTTCGTAAGAGAGCCCAGAAAGGCTCTCCAGCATTGGGGAAATCATTTACTGCTGCTCCTGCTTTATTTTGGTTTCAAATAACAGACACTACTAATTTGGTGTGGGCCTGACCCCTGGCACCCCACTGCCCCTCCTGCCTCCCCCTGCCTCATGCCCCGTGGGGAAAACTCCAATCAGCCCACATCTCCACTGACTTCTTTTTTCTTCTCCTTCCCTCTGCAGGCCCTCTCTGCTACCAGCGAACTGGAGACCGCCTTTCTGAAATGTTTCTGCTAATTCCCATTTCCTTTATAATCACAAGCTTTCATGTGAGTGGCTGGCCGGGGCCGGCTGGGGAGGGGAGTGGTAATTACTCTGGGGTCCCGGGCATTAACCCGACCAGGTGTCACTGGATGGCCTGTTTACCTCAGTGATTAATGAATGGACTGCGAGTCTCTCACTGCCCCCCACCCGCTGCTCTTTTTATTCAGCGCGGAGCGTGCCACTGAATCAATTTGCTGAGCAGTGACAGCTCTGAGCTACATCAGGCCTCGGAGGCCGGCCGCTCCACTCAGGGCGCTTCTCTTCTTACCAGCACAAACTCATCTGTTAGCAACGCAAAGCTAATGAGATCCAAGTTTAATGAATGGCAGCACAGACAGCGTGTGCCCTGAGACAACGTTCAGAAACAACCTGTTGATTCGCTGTGATAATGAGTAAACCAGTGAGTGTACAAGCAAAGACAAACCTTTATGTTTTGTCCCTCATAAACTATAAAAACATTTTTTGATAATCCCGTCTTGCAGTGGCAGAGCTAAGCCGGTAATAAGCCTGTTCCCGGCTTGCATTAAAAGATTAACTTTTCATCGTTTCTTTTTTCCTGTGATCGGACAATAGACCCGTCCAGACCTCACCTGGTGACTCTCTGTTCAAACAGTAAATATGTTTTACCATCTCGCAGGCTGCAGCAAAGCTGTTATCCGCGCTGTGATGAAAAGGGGTGTGAAAGCAGAACGGTGTCGTCCCCTCATGTCTGTCAAAGAGGATATTGAGGAGAGGAGCGCGTAGGCTTTGTGTACACAGGTGATTACCTAATCAGCATGTCCTCTCTAAGAGGGGCCAGCGAGGGTTCACGTCACTCAGCCGCCACAATCCAACCTCCCAAAGCCAAATAGCGCCTCATTGCTACGATACTGACACAATAACAGGCGGGAGGGGGCAGGGCGGACCTCCAACTAATGTGCATCTTTCTTTTCTGCAGTGGAAGAACTACATTCACTTTCTATTCTCGTGCACATAAAGTGTCCTCGCTGCTGGTCATCGAGCTCCTTCAATTCAAAGTAGCGTCGACACATTTTGAAAAGCTGTGTTATACTTTACACAAGAGTCATATTGTTTAATTGCATTTCTACATTTTTCTATTGGAGCTTTTTGGAGTTGGTGGAGCAAATTTAAACAAATTCCAATGTGTGACCAGATGTGGAACTTCCAAAAGTACCTAAACCTCATTTAAAATCCCGCTGACATTTACAAAAGCCACAACTAAAAACACAGCCTTGGGACAGCACCTTTCACACAACACGTTGTTGTTATACTATACAATTTATTTTGCTTATTTAAAAATTATCCCTTCAGCAGCCTTTGACAAATAGCATTTTTCCCAAAGCCCAAAACATCTCAACATTGACGCTTGACTGTCCATGAATGCGTCTCAGATTTGGGTTTGGATTAAACCAGGTTACACTGCTCCTGCTGTAGTTCTGTAGGAGCTGTAGTTTGTTTTGTGCTCACAAAATAGTTGTTGTTAAATGAAGTTAAAATCATTAACATTTTAGCTTCTAGTGCCAAGTTGTAGGAGGATTTTCTGTGAAGGGAAAGTAAACTTCAGGATAAGACCTTATAAAAAATAAAAATAAAAAAAACATGTTAAATGAGAAAGCAGCTCCAGATTCATGATCACACGACTAAAGCACTGTTCAAACAAATTAACGTTTTAACAACTGATAGAATGAATGAATCTAAAACTTTAAACAATCAACTCACTACAGACGTCAAACAAAAGTCATAAAGGAAAAAGTACGTTTACATTGTTTTGTCTTTTTAAAAAATACCTATAAATAAACTCCAGACTATAAGCTGATACTTTTTCACACACTTTGAACGCTGCGGCTGAATGATGCAGCTAATTTATGGATTTTTATGATTTTTACGAATTTGCCTCGAGACCAACAACGACTAAAGACAGACCGAGGAAGTGATGAAGTCATTCTGTTCAACTCTGACACTGAAGACGACTTTAGTGGTTTTAGTGCAGGAGGAAGATGAAGATAGCGATCAGTGACTTTTCCTGGTAGCTGCTGGAGGTTTAATTTTTTTCAACCAGCCGTGTTACAGGAACTGTTTGGGGGGAAAAAAAGCATTTATTTAATTAAAACTCTTTCTGTGTAAATATCTCATGTTACAACGTGGACACCTGCAGCTTAGAGACCAGTATACGTATAAAACTGGTTTTCTTTTTAAGGGTAGTGGGTGCGGCTTATATTCAGGTGCCTCAGTTGTCTGGAAGTTCTGGTAATTAAAAAAAAATCACATTGTGAGACTTCATAAAGATGGCAAAGGACGCAGACAGATGGACGACCAGCAGCAGGTCGGTGCATAATGTCAATTTCTAAGAAAAAAACGACAGTTTAATACAAAACTACAGAATAAAACTTTGATAAATAACATGATTAGAAACTTCCTAAATACTGAGAGCACACGCTTTAGTTAGAGATCAAGATGAATTTGTTGGGCTCAGGTTTGCTGTGAATCAGATCAGAACAGTGAAGCCCAGAGGACGGCGTGTGCTGATGTCAAAGCTGCTTTATTGTCAGTTCTGCGACACATTTACACATCCAGAGAACTGAAGCTGCATTTCTCCCAAACCCTCATTTAAAAAAACAACAACAAAACCCAAAACACACAGTTGAAAAATATGTTAACTAAACATATAAAAACATATAAAATCTACAGTTTAGACCAATAATAAGCTACAAAATGTACAATCTAAACATATAAAGGGCAAACAAATATAAGTAAACACAAAAGAGAACAGAAGAATCTGCATAAGGCACATGTTGAGTCTTTGGTTCTGATCCGTATTTGTATATAAGAAATAATGTGCAGTGAAAACAGTGCAAATATGAAATAAGTGAGAGTGCAGTAAACGAGCTTATACATGCTGTGAAGGGCCTTAGTGTTTAAACCACTTTATAAGAAGACCAGTATGATGAGTACGACCTGATCAGGTGAATCACCTGAGCTGAATGCAATAATACACCTTTGGAGCAGTTTAAAGTGAAAGGCTGAGAACCGTCCAGCAAAGAGCAGCTGAAGAAATGAAGAACTTCTTTTCAAAAATGTGTGCAACACTCTGTCATTAAAAGTAAAGGCAGATGTGCAAAGTATTGAAAAAAAAGAGATTTAAATACATTTACTGCAGTGTGAGTGACTGTAGCTGCACTGTGGGGTTTGGGTTTGGGTTCATACCCTCGTGATCATCTCAGAAGTCACTCAGTCATTGTAAGGTGATATAATTTTGAATTGTTTGACATATAAGTGATATTGTACCAACCTTTAGTCTGTTTTTAGCCTCGTTAGCTGTTCTTAGAGAGCGACTAAAAAAAGCTTTAATGATATGGAACATTTCAGACTTGTGAGCATTTTCTGTTTTGTTATGTCAAAGAATGACAAATGAGACACATTTGAGAACAATCGCTTATAAAAATTCAGGTTTTTAAAAACTCCTGCGGCTTCATGTTCCTCCTCCTTAACCTGGTGACCCGGCCGCCGGTCTCGCTGAGAGACAACGCTGTTTTTGCAATTACATTTTTTCTTTGAGTGTTTTTTTTCTTCTTCTTCTTTCCAAAGTAAATGAAGTTTCATAGACTCGACCTAGAAGCACTTTCTCTTCATCCGAGTTGTCACTTCTCACTTCAAACCTTATGAGACCCATCGGAGTGAGTCACCGAGACGTGATCATAAAACCATCCTGTTCGCCGTGATCGCGGCGTGTCACGGCAGAGCACATTCCGACTTATGTATTCAGGCTCAACTGGCGTGCCATGACATCAGCTAACAGTGAGCATTAAGACGGGCCATTAACAAAGCTGATGAGTTACAAACTGCTGCTGCCATCATCCCCGAGCTCTTAATGGATTGCATTTTGATTGTGTCAGCCAACACTCCAACGACCTTCTACATGATGGTTGAAGCGTTGCCATACACTTCCAGCAGCTGTTTTTTCCACGCCGCCTGTCAAAACAACACGGTTGAGTCAGCCGGAGGTGGGTGTAAGGATGGAGGAGGTGGTGGGGGGTGGGATAAGTTGTTGTGACTACCACAGGTGGGGACGTGGAGAAGGAGAGGCGTGACCGGCCCGAGCTGTCACTGAGGAATGCGACGGCATTGAGGAAAGTATCCGTGTTCACAGCACAGGTGTACTGGACGCTCAGATGGATTAATACAGTGTTAATGAAACGAAAACATGTCAGAATTACCCGCCGCTCAATGGACTGTTTTAACACCTGCGGTTTTCTCTGCTGTTTGCACTTGTATGTCAGTTTATGCTGCGTTTCACATGCTGAGGGGCAGACCAGGGGAATTAGGCTATCATAACACCGCTGTGAAATATTACATTACGTTCCCGATGACTGCAAAGCACAGAAACACAATTGCAGCCGTGGTGATTAGTGTGTAAGACAAAACATATTGTTCCAGGGACGGGGCATGCATCGTATCCCTGTGTGGTCTCCTGCTGTTCTGATATTTATTCCATCACTAAACGCAACAGCAGAGTGACATTCTGCAGAAAACACTCAAAGCACGAGCAACGCCTCCATCAGATTTACACCAGGCTGCATGTTTTCTTTCACAGCATTTTCAGCTTAAAGACACGTTTTCACCGTTAAGATCAGCCTGTGGTGGAAGAAACGTCCAGATCGCTGATTAAAGCGATGGCAGCCATACCTCGAAAAGTTTTAATTACATAAAAATTGTGAATAAATGCTTTATATCTGGATGGATGGTTAAAGTAGGAACAGTGTTTTCATGTGAGGTCTCAGAATAACTGGTTTTCATACATGTCAGTAAAGATCCTAAGAAGAGTTTTGTTGCTCTAATTAGTCACATTTGTTTGAATATCCTGCTTTATTTGTTCACCGTGATGTTAATCTACGCGGCGTCCAGGCCGAAGACGTGGAAAATGTCTCCGTGTACGACTCTGACAGATGGTGACAAATGTCTTATTGAAAGGTCTGAATTTCTGATGAATTACGCCAAGATCCATTCAGTGAAACCCGACGCCGGCGAGCCGAACCTGAATGGATTTATTCATCCTATGGAAACGCCGCTCGGACATCTTGAATGGACATTAACGGCTCTCAACAATGTGGCAACAATGTCGTTTTTGTCTCCGCGGTGGAAACGTTGGAGGGATAATGAAAAGTTTGTCTTAAAAAAAATAATAATCTGTCATTTTCTCGCTAATGTCTCTTAGCTTCCCTTCCAAAACCTTTTCAGTGATTGTCCTGAATAGGATGCAATCTGTCACACGGGAACTCCGACTGCATCAGCAGGCTTTTACTTGTCAACGCAAACGGGAACCGAAGCAACGGAGCATTACACACAAATCAGAGGTTATTAATTCCAGCACGACAGGACGATGGGAAAGTTTTGAAAGCTGTCCTAGCGTGAGGCGTTGATGTTTAGTTATCACTTTATATGCACATTACAGTTCAAATGTTGGGAATAAAATGAAATATTTGATTTATATTATGCTATTTGAATTCAATATTCTTATTCTGTGGTTTGTCAGCATCTGGTCCTTCTACAAGCAAACAAGGCTAACGTTGTTCTCCTAGCTAGCGTGACAGCTAGCTAACCATGCTGAATAAATACTAACACAAACACTGAATCTTCAGACTGAACTGAATCACTGAATCAACAACGTCTAGCTGTAGACTGTTGCGGTTAGCGTGGCTAAAAGCTAAAAGACAGAGAAAAAAACACAAAATGGCTGCTGAGCTACGAATTCTAACTAGTTTTGTTCTGAACTTTAAAAAAAACTCTTTGAAGCAGCAACATACTGACGTATTGATGGAAGACAGTCAGAATGAAGCATATTTATACGTCCATCACACCAGCTTGCTGTAAAATGTGTCTCTGCTAATTCTGGTCAGTTAAAAAACCTTTTGTGCTGCTTTTGGATGTTCTAATGTCAAACCCTGTCAAGCAACATTTCCTAGATGATAAGTTTTTGTAATATTTTATTGTTCTAACCTAAAAAATGTCACATTTTAAATTAAGAAAAGCTTCTTTAAAGCCAGCAGTGGAACAATGAATGAACGTGTTTGTCGATGCTAAGCTAATTATCTAGCAGGTAACAACAAAAGATATTTTTATTAAATAATATTTAATTTCAGTCGGGCTTTGATTTACACAGAAGTCTAACTTTGGTTGATAAGTCTTGATAAACTACATAAGTGATTTTTGTTGCTGTTTTGTTTGTCTTATATTTTAGTAGTTAAAATAATTACGTCTTTGTTTCCAAAATTATAAGCAGACTTATATAATGGAGGTCATTTTACAAGCATTAAAGCATTTTAATGACATTAAAAGTGTAGGTCAGTAAATCTAAATGTTAGTAATCATGTTCGATACGGGAAAGATCAGGTTTCTTACTATGACAATACATATTTTTAAATTAATCAGGTATCCTGTGTCATTAGATCTTATCATTGTAACAGACAAACTGCTGGAAAAATGAAGATACTGGATCAAAAAGAAAATCTATTTCTATCAGTTTTTCTACATAATTTATATCAAAAGACAAAAAAAGAACAGTTGGTTCATTTATACATGTAATTGAAGAACTTTTTTCTCTAACTTATTAGGTGAGATCTAAACATAATAAATAATTCAATGTAATTTAGTTTTATTTGTATGGTGCATATTTACAACAACAAGTCATCTCATAGCGCTTCACAAAGACAGAACCACCCAACAATCCAAACATCTGGATTCCCTTTAAGCTTCAGCAGTCTGCTGGTGGGAAGGAACCGAAACCCCGAAAAACCAAATCTGACCAATGAAGGTCAGCAAGGCTCTGGAAAATCAGCTTTTAAAATGATTTAAAATATGTCAGTTTATGTTTTTGTTTGTTTGTCATCAGAAGTCCATCAACGACACGCACAAGATCCGTCATGTGACTCATCGTCTTCTTACTACATTTAACTTCAGTCATGATGTGTTTAGTTGTTATCGGATGTTTCTAGAAAGACTTTTATATGTTCTCTGAAACAGCAGAACGTTTTCTGTGATCACGCTTACGCATCTTACAAATAAATATGAAGATTTTAAATTCAGAAAAAAAGGAGTAAAAACTGACAGATTCTACATCTACATGTTTACATGGATTCAGAAAAAGGTATTAAATGCTGCGTAAGTATGAACAGCGATGCACTGGACCGGTTATTGTACACAGTTATTGTCTCGGAGCAGATTGAAATTAAACAAATGAAAATGTGCTCTTTGAAAAATGGATGTCCTTAAAACCAGGAGGGAAGTGGCTGCACCCTGAGAGGACGAGGAGTGAACTGTTATTATATACAAACATGCAACAAGAGCAATCCGGCGCTGCCATCCATCAAAGGCTTCCTTTGTAGGTGCAAGTAGTCTGGCGGCGGGTCATCGGTCAGCGTCTGGTTTACACCTCTCCCCCTCTGACTGGTGGGGGGGTCACGGTATTGATCAGGGCCTCGGATGGTCGCCCTTGACCCGCGCCTCCATTTAAAAGCTATAAAGGAAGCCCTGCACCAATCTAATGCTTTCCACCGAGGTGCCAGAGGAGGCGGTGGACACCTGCACTTTGTCAGCCTGTTTGGATTGTGAGCCGAGGCTGATACGACCAGCTGGGCCTCCATCATCCAACAGCGCTTACAATAACAGAAGAAGAAGGCAACACAGAAACACATTAGATTTCGCCTTATTTATGGCATTTGATGACAAGAGTGCAGCTCGCAATCCAACTTGGACATTAGCAGGCTAAATTGATGCAAAGCACTTACGGAACTCATCCACCTCGTCTTGTGTCTAGTGCGAAGATGCTTGTCTGCTGTAAATATTAGGCTGGAGGAATATTTCAGCTTGTCAAAACAAAGCCCCGCAATTGCTTTTAACGTCCTTAATCTCTGGATGATTGTTCAAAACAGATTCTTGACTCACTCTGCCTCACATCTGTTCCACCGGCTCTCTTCGCAGTTGCCTAAAACGTACGGCTGCAGGAATTTCAGTGAACTTCTGCCTGCCTTGATTTGTGGAAGCGTACACGGTGGAAACAGAAGTTATGGGATGAAAATAGTACGACTAAACCCTATTCTTTGGAAAATAAAAATATCAAACTAGTGAGCTTTCTGCAAGAATATTCCTCACATCCTAAATTATCTGACCTGCTCATGCACTCGTTTCATTCTGGGATCTCCAAAATAGTCTGATGAGTGATCCTAATGACGAACATAATTACAGAGCTTTATATAAATGCCTGGGCTTATGAATAGATCATGAAGATTTTTAGGCAAAAGCTTACCACCAATTTGGCTCCAATGTGCATTAAAAATATCCCACTATTAGAAACCATTTTAGCGATGAAAGGTCCAGAGTTTAACCAAACAATGGCGTCTTTGGGTTGAAGCAACCATGTTTTTTATTGGGCTTTTTTGCCTTACCTCCCTAATTACAAACCATGACTATGTTGTATTTTCTATAGGTTCTTGTTCTCTGATGTTTCCATTATTTCTGTGGTAAGGAGATGGAGGAGCAGCCTCTGGCCTGAAGGACAAGGCTGCTAACGCTATCTGCTTCATAATGTCCATGAATCACAGCAAAGAAATCAATCAGTAGAACCATCTGTCACGACTTCAACACTCACCAGAGCTGTCTTCGTTTTACATCTGGTTCTTAATGAAGACGTAATGTTTTTTTAAAAAGGGGTCAACAGATTCAAATACTTGAAACTCTTCCTGTAAAGTTAAATGAAGAGATCTTCATTCATAATTGTTTGATCCAGATATTGTAATTATTAAACCTTTTCTTGGAATGATGTGGTCAGCAATAACTACAAATACATACGTGTAAATATCGTGTATATTTTTGTCATCTTGTGTATTTTATTACTAAATTATTTTTTTTTCCTAGTAAATTTCCCTCAATGGGGGATCAATACAAACCTGCTATTCTGTTGTAAGGGAGCATCTACACATTTATTTTTCTTCTCAGACAGATTTCTTTAGTTTTGTCAGCAGCGTGCACGTCTGTCCTTTACAGATGTTGTGGTACTTTTTGTAAAAGAGGTTAAAAAATGTGACGCTTGTTGTTGTTTTTTGATGGAGGTCGGTGGAGTTCTACAGCCCAGAATAAAAACTATATGAACCTTTATGGGAACAGATCATGCAGATCATGTGATTGCAATTTTTTCTGTTTCCTCATGACGCTAAGAAAAGAAACGTGGAGCAGACTTTTGCTTTTTCTTGTGCAATGCAGTTATTTTTGCTTGATAAAGCCAAAATACCATCAAACTGCAGCAAGAACATATCCATGCTGACAGGTTGGCTCTGATCTGGATGTGCAGATGAGTTACAACATGGTTCTCGAAGCAAAGGAGTTTTTTTTGTCCCTTTTAATGACATTTTTATTTAAATAATTTTCTCCGTTGCAGGATCACACACTGGCTGAGCTGTAGCATGTGTGGCGGGTCCCGTAGCTGAATCTAAATTACCGGCTTGTCTTCTGTCAGAAATTCTCCCTCACTGTTTCCATAAACATGAACACTTACCTAACCGGGTTTATAACAGCTCGACAACCACTCGACTCTTACGGGGTTGTCAGCTTGTCGGCAGCTATCATAGGGGACCTGAACTTTCATTCGCCGGCAGCGTACGCTTTGATTTACAAGGAAATTTGAGTCAGCGTTGGGAGTTAATGTGGTGGAAGCAAAAAAACGGAGCAAGATAGAGAAAAGGAGAGGCTGTGGCCGAGCAGCCTTGGGCAGGGTTAGCAGAAAGGCGCCCATCTGGCAGCGTGAGGTCTGACTGGCACGAAGCTAAACAGTGATGCAGTTTGACAAATTTCAAACAGAGCTTATGAAAAGATAACATAAACACAATAGTCACTCCGGACTCAGCGTCCACCTGTGTGTGTGTGTCACGCCGGAGTGTGAGCTAAAGGCCAATGCTAATGAGCAGAGCCGCTCGGCGCTCTTGGATTAAGGTCTTTGTAAAGTAAATCACTGTCAGATAAAGGCACAGTGTTTATAACGTACCATTAATATTTTGATTGGTATGTTTAAGAGAGCCAGCTCCTTAATGCACACTGTCCTGGGTTTTAATGGGATGCACTGGCAATATCTGCCTCTGCCCCCCACCGTGTTAACAGGTCATGAATCTTTTTGCCAATTTAAGCACCACACCGTTGGACAGGCGTTGGGTTTTTTTTGTCCGTGTAAGGCTCGGTGAGATATTCTTGGCAGCTGAAGTGTTTGGTCAGTCTCACTGAAGGAGACTCAGTAAAAGGAGCGACGTTATTGGTTGAAGATCCATCCTCGGTTTGACTGAAGCAAAGCAACGATGTGAAAATGTGCCGCTTTTGGAACAAAAGCACTTCATTCTTTCACTTCCAGTGTCAGGGCGAGTTTGAAGCTCTTGAAATGTGGTTTGGCAGAAGACATTTCAGCTCCAGTCATTCATTTCTGCCGCAGAAACATTAAGGATCTCCACGACTCGCACTTGAAGTATTAAATTAAAAAGCATTTAGTGTTATCATGTGGGCTGAACGGCAGCATTTAGGCTTTTCTAAAAGTCAGACTGAAGCTGATGTCATCAAATCAGCAACATCTATGATACTATTAAAGGTAACTGATTCATAATAAAATGCCATCGATCTGACACCTTTCTATATAACGTGACTCAACAAAGGCAGAAGTGCTTCAGTTAAATGCATTAAAGGATCATTTACATTTATTGCAACAGTTACAGTTATGATAACACAGGGTGGAAACAAACCAACAGTTTAACCACATTATCTGTCTTTGTTGTTATTATTAATCCGTCTTTATTAATTAAGACTTAAAGGAGCCATATTGCTTGAAATCCTGTTTTTATTGTTTTTGGACATAACTGAGTCTCCAACATGTCCAGAGACCTATAAAATCAGTTGGACGACAAATTTCTTTCCTTTCTCCATCGATCATAAGATTTGCTTCTGCATGAACTTGGAGCCTTTTGCTCCTCTTGGCAGGAAAAGGTTTTCCTGTGACCCTCTTCCTGAAGGGGGCGTGGCCAGCAGCAGCTCAGTTGGATTTAAAGGTGCAGATACTGTTTGGAACAGGACTAAAATTGGACTATTATACACAGTACAATGAACAATCTGTGCAATATTTTCAGCTGAAAGTTGAACTACCCATTGTTGGGGCACATGAGTCCGACGTGAACTTGTTAAAAAAGGGTTTAATATGGGACCTTTAAATTGAATGCAACCAAAATGCTTGGGATACTTAGTTGTGCAGGAAAACGTTGCATGTGGACTGAATACTGAGACAGACTGTATGCCTCTGATATATTAACAACAAGAGTTTGTAGACCAACACATAAGACTTGGGTTATAACTGGACTGAATAAAGCTAGAAGTGCTGCATATAGAACTGTTAAACAGCGCTGGCTGATTGTTACGGTTCCATCACAGCAGCTCTTAAAACTGCAAATTTTGTAGAATTACAGCAAATATTGCAGCCGCTCATGGGTGAAAAGTAATCCTATGCAAATCTTTCATATGCTGGCAAACTCCAACACGTGGGTTCAGCTGACTGACCTCGGTAACGCTGACCGTTGACCTCGCTAGCTGTTAGCTTTGTTATTTTATTCAGATGTCCTTTGCTGAAAGTTGAGGAGTTACGAGACAGAGTCGAGGGAACAATTTGGTGTGATTCTCATGAATAAACTGTAAACTTGTCCCATTAGCCGCTAGCTGGCTAAGGGAACAATCGCAACCATGATTGTTAATGGATAGTTTTCACATGCTAGCTGTACTGTGCTGCTTTCTCGTGTTAGAGGGCAAACATAGACGTAGACATAAATGGACCATGTCTGCTTTAGGTCCTGTTGTTTCCGGGCTGTCTCCAAGATCATTTTGACAATTGGAAAGTAATTTTTCTGCCATTTCCAAAAAACAAAAAGTTTAACTCTGCTTACATTGGAAAAAAAACAACAATGCTTACTTTCTGGGTTGTGTCCACAAATCAGTGACCATTTAGCTGTAAACTGCAATGAGCAGTCGGTATTCATGGCACTTATTAGTTGTTCGGCCTACGTCCATCACAGGAGCTTTCTCTGATGGACCTCCGATGGTTTGGGCATTTAAAAAAATAAGCTGTTTTCTGATTGTGCACTCTCTAATTTAGGCTTGCTTAGATTTAAATGCAAAAACAATTTGGTTAGAAATAGTAAAAGCTGATGATTGTAGTAATAAGCTTGTCTGGCGTTGTTGTTACCAACAACCAACCAACGGTGACATTTGTTAAACATGAAACCAGCTGTTGTCTGGTGGTTGTTCATCCGCCCCGACCTCCTCCTTTGTTGTCCTGTAAAGTCCCACTATTTATTTATAGTGTGTTTGTCCTGATAGACCAATGTTATATTTATTCTCACCACTAAAGGGTTTTACCGCATTAACACGTCATTTTAGAAAATTTACCAAAATGATTGATCTTTGGGAGGACGGCCTCCTGATGAGTGGATCACAAAGCCTGAGTCCTGGGTAGGAGGCGAGGTCCTTCAGTTTAGTCCAAGTCCTGTCTAACATGTTTTCCATACACATCTTTTACATCCATGTTAAGGAATCTCTTCCACATATCTTGCCACTAGTCACGGCTATACAACGGTGATTATAACTGTCACCTCTCGTTACTGTCTCCAAGGCCATCATAGAATTACTTACAGTTCCCGTGCCAGGAGTTTCTGATTGTTTTTACTGAAATCCACATAAAGCCTGCGAGGAAACTTCGCCAGTGATTCCAGAGCCATGTGAGGCACATCTGGGAGATTACTATGGTTGTGTCTTCCAGTCGACAAGCACCCAAGGCCCTCTGCTATTTTAATCCATGCTGAATATTCCAACATCCTGCAATCAAACCAAATGAGAGAGGATTGGACATACAACAGAAGGCTGTAAAATTAAAAACAATTGCCGGATATTGGGGGACTATGATTGTTTTGTGCATGTCTTGTTCAAATACTTGTAGAACTTTGGAACCTATTTAATGTTTAGAAACCAGTTGTTGTGACATGTTGTTATGCTGCAGCCCCAAAAGTCTTGATTGTGGAAACACCAGAGCTGCGTTTCCTTCCCTATGTTTTGTCTTTGATATTAGTTTAATCGACTCAGGATTGCTCATAATTGCACTAATACGATGCAGCTGCAGGCAAGCTGTCACAATATTATAAATGGTGAAAACATTTCTTGAACTTGTTTGTAATAGGTGTAAGGGGAATAAGTTGTCCATTCACACACATTATTCCAGCTGTGCGTTAATCATCACTGTCTTCCCTTGTCAGGGAGGGAAAACACGTTTCAGGTTGATTAAAGTCTTTCTGAATATGATTTCCTAACTAGGCAGCCACTGTTGTCCGATTAGGAATCTATCTGGGTTGACAAAAGTGTTAAATAGCTCATCTGTGTTGCCAACAGTTGATACCTGGAAGCAGTAAGTTTAAGGAGCAGCAGCCAGTGATGCTGATAAAGTGGTTTTTTAAATGGATCGTAGCTCTCAGGTTACTTACAGGTCGTCCTACTTAAAGCCCAAATGATGCCTCTAATAAAAGCACATGTAACTGAATGTACATATGTGAGGGTTTCTTTTATTTAATATGAAAGGCAATAGTGTAATTTTACACTTCTCTATTATTCTGAAAATCAACCGGAGAAAGTAATATTTCATATGAATAAAATTAAAATTAGAAATTGTCTGCCATATTTGATGATGATGATGATGATGATGATTATTACAATTTAATGGTTATATATTCGTCCTTATATGTTCAAATGACCATTTATTTTATACATGTTTGACCATTTCAGAGTAAAAGCCCCGACATCATATTTAAGAGTGAAACATCGTCCACTAAGCTCAGTACATTTTTATTTGCTTGTTTATTTGTAGCTATTTTTGTTGGCCAAATGAATTGAAATGAAATGTACAGATAGATTAAACAGGCTGCCATGTTTGTTTTGTCATGCAGTGTTTGGTCGACCAGTCCATCCACCCCAACCTCCTCCTTATGTGGATTTTGTTGTTTCTTTACACACTTGATCATTTATAAACTGACAAAAAAAACTATAATATACGTACAGTCAGAGTCAGAACGATGATCTGAACTAAAAATGGATAAAGTGGTTCTTTACAGCAGCTTTCTTCTCTCCACCTGTTGGTTCTGAGCACACCGACCTCAACTCCTTAAGATAGCAACGTAGCCTCAGATAATAACTCCTGAGCTGAACTTTATCGACTCATCTTTGCGTCCCCTCATAAGAGTTGTACTGCGTGATAAGCATCAGGAGTCAAAAGTGCAGTAGCGCTAAAGGCTCTAATGTTTTCTTACAGTGTTTCTTTGGTGTTCAGACGAAGTTTCCGCTTCTTGGATTTCATCTGTTTTCATAATCTGCATCACTTAAAACACACAGAGTCCTCATGTGCTGCTTTGGACCGTTTAGCCGGAGCAGAAATGACTGGAGACTATCAGCCATATCTAAATGAAAAGCACAATATTACAACATAGCACACATCCATAATGAATTACAGGGAGGTTTAATGAGAAGTCAGGCTGTTTCCACACGGCCGTGCTGTGATAAGATGCTTGTGGCGAGGAATCTGTCCAAACAGCTTTTTGGAAAGCGATGCAAAGAGGGCATGACAAACAGCCAGGACATTTGTATTTGGTTTGAAGCGTGGGGGAAAAAGGTCTGAGAAAAATGTCAGCGCTAAACTATTCAACAATTCAAACCATTAGGAATTTAACCGTCTTTTCATGAGGGCGGTATTTCAGACCAAGAGGTAGAATATTTAGTCATGTTTTGAAAAATAAACTAAACACAAGATTCCAAGGCAATAAATGAGCAACTGGATAAATCCTTTGCTGTGTGCCATGAGTAGGAGAAGCATTGAAGCTGTTACCAGAGTGAAATCGCTGCCTTGTCATGTCTTACTTTTGAAAAGCCCTCGAAAGTGGGATTGACTTTCAAGCTGGATTTTAAAAGGGAAGGGGGTTTTGTGCTGTAATTGCTATATAATGAGGGCTTCACTGACCTCCTGCCACATCTTGGCCATGTTTTTTTATTTACTCGTCTAGCAAAAGGCAATGACTCTGTTAAACAGATGGAAAAAATATGTCTCTCCAACTCCTGCAGGAATTTGATTTCTCCCAACAGCTGTCTTCCTTTATACAAGCATGAAGTCAGAGAATCGCCCATCTCAAATCAATCACGCCGGCTGACGTTTCCTGCAAACTGTGCTCACAGGGCCGGGCGGAGGGAGGGCCGGCGGGCCGGGAGGGGAGCATCATCATGGCCGAGGAGCTGACGGGGCTGATGTGCTCTTGTTTATGTCCTCTAATGCCTTTTCCCATTAGCTGCACGGCTGAGAGCTGTGATCTGAGCCCCAGGAAATCACCTGACACCTGCACGAGGGAACTTTAGTTTAACACAACTCCATTAGCTGTGAGTTTACGGTGAGTGCCGCGGCGGTGATGGGCCGGTTTGCTAATATGACTTCTAGGTCATCGGTACGTATAGGGGGTGTAAACATAGCACAGATATTTGTCACCTCTGTTTGGTTTTGGTTTAGGCACACAGACGTCTTAGTTATAGGTTGAGATATCAGGGTTTGGGTAAAAACAGAGGATGTTTATTGCCAGGGTTGCAAAAATAAACACGCGGTTATGGAATGGGCCATGGCTAAAATAAACAACCATGGTTGGTTTGCAGCAGCAACAAAACAGCGGTTGCCCATTGTTGTTGTTGTTGTTGTTTTTCGTTCAGTTTTGTTGACCCGTCACTCAACCCTGACCTCTTTTCCTGCAAGTTGTGGATCTATAGCTACATCGCCTTCTGTTTGTCTGCCAACATCAGTACTGCCTCTAGATGGCACCACCACTATGAATCGGTTGTAATAAGCTGTCATGGAATCACTTTCTGTTGAAGGCAGCAACATTTCAGTAAAACAAATAGATGCATCACAACAAATATTCTCTTTGCTACTTGGTGCAGAATAGTCGAGTCGCTACCTCATACCCAAATATACACCTTTCATCATGTAGGACCCTGAACATTAGAAAGCAAAATAAAGTCACTTGAAAACCAGCGCTAGCTGTCCAACTAAAAATCAAAAGTACACATCCTAAAGCATTTATTTTTTTCAATAATAATGAAACAGTTTGTCTGATACGACCTCTGGTGATGGTCCCAAGATGGTGCCTCCCATCCCACCTGTTGTGTCCACATTTTGAAATATTTGTTGTAGTTTAATTATTACATTAAATATTAACAACAGTGAAAGTTATTCTGGTATTTATGGTTTTTAATGCGGTTTTGTACCACAAACTAAATTCCATTTACCTCTGATGTGTTTACAAATCTCAGACCTCACAACAAACAAACAAAAAAAACCCTTGACCCATCCATCCACCCCAACCTCCTCCCTACATTGCCAGCTTTTTGGCTCAACTGACTTTTTTTTTGACTCTTGTCATTGTTCCTAGAGCCACTAGAGGGTGCTGCCACTATGAAATGTGTCATAATAAGTGGCTGCACAAAAGGCCTACTTATGGGGTCACAGTGTCTTTATTTATATTGACTGTGACAGGCAGCGATTCCATTAAACTAAAAACTCATATTTTCATCTAAATCAATGTCCGCACACCACCAACTTAAAGCTGCTGCATTCACTGCCCATAAACACACTCGTGAAAACCAATCATCTCTGCAAGTCTCTCTTCTCAAACTAAAATAAGACTTTTCAGTGCCACACAGAGAGGGAAAAATACCGCTCTTACTTTGAAATTCTGCTCTGAAAAGCAAAGCGCTCAAATGACTGTGGAGTTTATGAAACACAGATTTGTCACCAATACTCTTATAATCTATAAATGTCAAAATGTACATCTGATCAGTGGTATCATAGCAGCAACAGCAGTATCTTAATATTACTTCTCACCCAGACTTTGCACACATGATAGGTTTTTTGTGTGTGTGGAAATAAAATAAATGATATCCGAGGAAAAATAATTGACCCTTAGATGAATGTGGCAGCTAGAATGTTCCAGCTGGTCATTCTGAATTATAAAACGTGACTCTGAAGTCTGAGTACACATAGAAAATGGTATTTATTTAGACTGCAGCGCTGGGCGAGTGCCCACTCACTGGCACAAGTTGTCGTAGAGAGCGAAACAGTGAAGACTTTATTCCTCCGTCACTTCAAACTGCGAATGCTGCTCTGCGGTTTGCTTCATGTCCCCCCTCAGAGTGCTGACAGTCCAGCTTCATAATGAATGGGAGTCACACTGGGCTGTTTTGTAAAGCTGAGAGTCTGTGAACGCACCATGTGTTAATGTGACTGCAGCTGACTGCCAGAATGACAGAGGAAATGAATCATTAAATGATTTTTTTTTGCTATTTACGCTGCATATTTACACCGCGACTGTTGAATCGGGCGAGTTGCTGGAAGAGCGATACCCTGCTGACGTGGAATCCCATTGGTTGGCAGCCCGTCCACCACGTGTGATGCTCTGGGTTTTTCTAGTTGTCAATAATAAAGTGCGCCTAAATGATGTATCTCTGGATGTATCTCAGCAGCTTGCAGCTCTGCAAGTTTAGCTTCTATGTGGCATTATTCATGAAAAGTGCTTTTAGCTTATGGGATGGTCCCCATGACATCATCAAAGAAATGACGGCGTTTACATTTTTGCCAGTTTTACAGTTTTCTGCTGTAAGAAAACCAAATTAAACAAGTTCATTTACAGATAGTAAAGGTACCATGTGGTCACAGTCAAGCAGCACTGAGCAGCTTATTCACACATCCAGCAGACACATAGCAACGTTAGCATCCGTTTGGAGTTTTGTTTATGGCCGCCGACAATGTAAATCCAACCCTGACCTCCTTGTAGCTTTGCTTTGAGCTAAATCCTCCCCGTATGCCCACCAGCCAGACTTTAAACACATCTCAGTGCAATTCAAACGCAACCCGTGATGTCATAGTAAGGCAGCAACTTCTAAATATTACAGAGAAAAACCCGATAACGCGTGACTTGAGCGAACTCTTGGTGACAGCGGGGAGTTAAAGCACCCTTTAGTTCAGGGCGGACGGCCATGTTCCCCGACCGGTTGCGATGAGGAGAGAGTTTTTATTGTTGTTTATTGCTGGCAGGTAGCATAAAGTTCTTCTCTTGAGGGTTTTTTCCTCGTCTGAAACAGCTGCCAGTGTAAATGAGGTTGATGAGAGTTGTGAGACTGAACCAGAACAGTAATGCTGCAGGTCAAAAAAACAAAACATTCAACCAAAAGTCACAGAGAAGAAGAAGAAAAAACATTACGAATCTAAAAGCAAAGTTTTCATGCTTTGCAGAGGTGAAAAGGTCGCATCGATTAAAGTAGAAATGCAACAAAGGGCAGCGGAAAAAGACATAATGACGCACATGAAGCATGTGATTGGATGCCTCTGAGGCTCTGAGTGAGCAGGAAGCTTCCTCCAAGTAAACAAACAGAAAACCCATTTTCCCATCATGCTTCCTTTATTCCCGTTAGAGGTTTGACTTCGTCATCCGCTCGTCTCATCTTCTCCTGTGGTGGTTTGAGGAGGATTAGCACCTGCAGTTTGTTATTTATCTTGATGAACCATCTCTGGATGGGAATGTGCGTTAATCCACTGCTAAGATGCAAATGTTGATGACTGCGGCGCTGCATTGAATGCATCACGCAGGAATCATCCAGGACCAACGTGAACTCTTCAGGTGTGCAGCGATGTGGCTCTGTCTGCTTAAACACAAGCCAGCTGTGGAAGGTGTGGCACATACATACAAAAAAAGTATCACGTAAGATGGCAAACATCCTATTTGTGTATCCAGAGCTGCCAAAGCCATAGAACACAAAAAATAAAATAAAATTTAAAAATTTAAAAATAGCCTAAAATAAGTCAGCTTAAGGACAAAAATTCTGAAGGAAAACTGTCCAGATGCACTTTTTTCAATTCAAAATCAGATAAATCAGCTTTAACTGACCAAAAATATTTCAAAACAAAACACTGGATCAAGCTGGATAACAGACCCACAGGTGTCAGGACCGACTCACAGCACCAGTGAAGGTTCTGACATTACGCTGCATATCCTTAGATTTCCAACAAACACATGAAGACTGTAATTCGCCCACTTTGGCTGCCCAAAAAACCATTTAGTTCACCTTCACTGTGGCAGAAGTCTCTGACAGATACCTCAAAAACAAGTCAAAACAACCAGCATGGCCGGACGCCGCAACATGTGAACAACATCACATTTGTAATCTGAGTAATTTTCTTCTGGTGACCCCCAGCCTTCCATATTTATCCCATTACACTGAATGACAAGGAGAGCATCAGTGGCGGCTCTGTAATGACACACTTTGTCAAGGCTTGGCTGCTTCAGAGACGTTTCTCCTCAGATGTTTACCATCCGAGCCGCTTGTGTTACCATCAGAAGCATATTGAACAATGACAACATACCTTCCTCTCAATATCCACATCATTCAGTTAGAATTATCTCTACAAATCTAATGTGTAACAGGCATGTTATCGGGGAGCGTCCAGAGAAAACAAAGAGAAGAATGGCAGAGCTAATGTGGAGCTGGGCCTGCACAGAGTTGGGTTTCAGGCTAATTGGGATCATACGCCGCATGTGCAGTTTTGGCACATACGTTAGATTAATCAGAGGTTCTTTAATCGTGGAGAAATTCTTCGGTTGGGGGCGGTTGCTTTCTCTCTCTTTTCTCTTTCTCCCCTCCAAGACCCCCAAGCCTGGGCTCTGTCTAAGCGCAGACCTTTGACTCCATAAACACCCGCTCTCTAAAGATTGGGGTCAACCTCTCATTGCTAGCACCGGCGCGCTATCGTGCCACCACAAAGGGTCCTCTTAATGATTAAATTGTATGGATGTTCCCAACCTGCAGATTCCTGGCGGCTGACTCTTCCTCCTGATTGTAATTTATGTCGGAAGTCATTGCTGTCCAACACTCGGCCCCGTTCGAAAGCCCGGGAGGGAGGCCGGCGTGCACGTGGACGGGCCGGCGTGCACGTGGACGGGCCGGCGGGCCTGTGAAGCGGAGGCGACCTCACACATTCACCTGCACACACTGACAAATGCATTTCTAAAATGTGCTCGTGTTTTTCTTTCTTTTTCCTGAGACCTTTTTTTTTCTTTTTCTGCCAACCTCAGCTCTGTTGTTTAGGTGAACCTGTCATTAATCTGCATATGATTAAGCCTTGACATAGATTTGACATCCTGGGCAAAGACTGATTAGCCATTTGCTGGGATGATGATGATGATGATGATGATGGTGTGTGTGTGTGTGTGTGTGTGTGTGTGTGTGTGTGTGTGTGTGTGATGTGTGTGTCAGTGTGGGGACTTGCAGATGTCCATGTCAGCTGTGGATCTTTAAATGAAACTGAGAACTGTTATACTAAACCACTGAGTAAAGGAAAGCCGCCCTTTGGAAGAAAAAAAAAAAAAGATCTTTCAGCTGATTAGCAGGAATTTTAAGAATCTGGACCCCATCATTTGTAAAAGAGCTGAAGAGTTTATTGGGCCTCAGCGGCATCAACTGGGTGAAAATAATATTATTAAACAAATATTAGGAGCTGGGTTTCATAATCTACGGTTACTCGATTCATGCAAAAATTCAAACATAAGCAGCTTTTCAACATCATGAGAACTCCAAACGTTGTCTCTAATGATGCTCAGGTTACTGCAAAATGTGCAGAATCCTCGTTAATTAAAGCAGGACTTTGATATGTGCAGAGATGTAAACGTTATATTAAAGGGAGGATTCAAAAATAACAGAGTCTGAAGCAGTTGTGGGGGGAAATAAAGAGGAAAGCGCTCAGTAACAGCTCCACTGTGAGGCCAAAGTGAACATCCTGGGCTGTGTGGATCAGAGACAATCTGGATTGAAACGCGTCTTCTCGTCCTCAGAGACACGAGAACTTGAAACCACGTAAAAACAATCAATTGGAGCGCTTAGTGTCATTAAACCTGATCAAAAAATGTCATTCTTGTGTGATGCAACGACTATACATGGATTTTGATGATAGTAGGAAATCAACAGTAACCTTTAAAAAGTGGGATGAGGTTATGTGTAGCAGGAAGAGTTAAAGCTAGTGTGTGTCGATACAAGCCAAAAACTCTACGGACTTTATAACAAGCAACCTGTGTGTTTTTTGAGCTTAAACTGGCCGATCCAGACCTTTAATTTTCGTATTTAAGACAGTGTGTAAGACACGTTTCCTTTGAAGTAAATGATCCCGGCGCTCCGGCTTTGTTCTTTTGTTTACACCACTTTATACACGCAGACATGAGCTGGTGTTCGCCACATTATGACCCAGCTGCTTATTGATCCCACACACTTCCAGGCCTCAAGGACAACACCTCAAGGTCCTCGGGCCCAAAGCGGCTCGAGCACAGGGGCAATTACACAAAGACACATGTTGGACTGCAAAGTCTTCGACGCTGGAATCCTTTAGTTTCGAGGGTTTGAGCTGACGACTACGTGCATCTGAACTCTCTGTCGGTGTCTTTTTGGTGCAGAACACATTTTTCAGACTCTGATCTGGACTTGAAATGTCAGATTTGGGACCCACTGAGCTGCTTAGTGATGAAACTCATCCATCATGGTTTCTTGATTTGGCCTTACTGGTCAGATTAAACTGCATTCTCTTTGATTTTTCTTTTTTTTTAGGTATATTTGCATGTGGAAAACTTTAGAGGAAAGAGTTGGATGTGCAGAATTCAACTGATTTTTAGATCTGCTGCATTATCTCTGCATAAACTATAAATTCAATGATTGGCTACTGACCAAACACAACGAAAACAACAACAGTCATTTATGTTATGTGACTGTTGCCACATGTAGGACTAAAGAAGAGCTCCCTCCTTGTAAAAGAGGCACATTAGATTGTAGATTACATCAACAGAACCCCGTTCACAAGCACATTGAACCTAAACCCAATGTAAAATCCTCTGCACAGCACATCGCTGTGTTGTGGTTTCGCTGTGACTTGTCAATAAAACGTGCAGCTGTGTCTGCTTTGTTCATTTGCACAATCAATTGAGCGTTTTATAGCTTCATTAAAAGCACGACTGCGAGCTTATAAAAATCAGCTCGAGTGTGAGCCGCTGTCCCGAAACCAAGCCACCAATTATTATTTTTTGGATGTGACTGCAGGTCTGTTTTAACACATGCGATTATATTTGTTTTTGGTTTCAGTAAAATCTTCCATGAAAACATATTTAAATCCTCTGGTCTTATCCAACCAAATAATAAGACAATAATGTTTTAAGTATGTTTATTATAGCTTATTTTTGGCACAGCTTTCTGAGATCCTAATAAACAAATAAACAACAAAAGAGCCAAATCATCAGACTAAGTAAATTCGTGTCAACATGTTTGTCATTACTGGGTTTGAAACCAGCTTTTAGGGAAGGTTTGGGACACAAATGAACAAACTGATGACTCATTACTTTATAAAACTATTTTTACCAGTCAGTCTGACCAGTGTGGGAACTACATTATGTAAAAAGCATTTTCTAAATCATATTTCAGTGTGTTCACCGTGTGTTTCGATTTCAGACACTTTCTCAGCAGTTCATGTTTATGTGTTCACTGGCACAAAGGCCTTCTTCCATTGAAGCCATTAACTGCTGTTCTGTGGTGTTTACATGGGAAGTTATTAAGCATTAAATTGAGTTATGTAAAAAAAAAATAAAAAACAAACCTGGGATATAAGCCTTCATGATTTTATCCCACTTAATGATATTGTTTAAACACTTTCCTGTTGCACACCTAAGCCTTTGCCGTGGCCTTATTTTTGGGTATTACCTTCGCCTACGCTGACTTATGTCGTCTAGACAGGCCTGTTTGATGGACGGATGAAGCCTGCACACAGAACTCCATCCTGTCAGATTCCAGCGAATAAAACGATGAAACAGAAACATCAGTGTAACGTAACGCAGCTCTGCCTGATAAACTGCAGCAGCCTTTAATCTGATGTCACCACTCAGTGATTCTGGTGTTTTCTGGAGCACTAATACCTTTTTTTTTCTTTTTTTTTTAAAGCAGACACTGTCAAATGTTTTTGTTTCATACATATGAACAGCCACTGAAGCAACACAGTCATTTATGCTTTTAGCTACTTTAACTGTTTATCCATCACATTTAACAATCTTTTTGAAGTGTTTTTTTATCTATTCCATTTTTCAGTTTGAGCTGTTTTAATTGTTTATCAACTGCTATTACCTGCTTTCATTTTTATCTCTTAGCTACAAAAATTATTATCCCGTACTTTTTAATTGTTATTTCAATTATTTATGACTTCGTTACAAAAAAAAAAAAAGGTGATTTTCAGGATGCATTCTGACTGTTCATGTCTTACTTTTTAATTTATATATTTATTTTCTCTTTCTTTTTAATTAGTTGCTCCTTTTTCCCATTTAGATAATAATCCTTATTGTCACAAACCCAATCTTCTAAAGCCATATTCCTGGTAAGATTACTTGTGTAAGATTGTGAGTAATGTGGTTTGTGTTCAGCTTTGTGTTGTGATGTGATCATCTGACGCGTTTGTGGGAAAATATAGAAAAAAAATCGTCTCACATTTTTCCATCTGCATTACAAGGGACACAATTTAGAGAGAAAAAACACAGAAAATACTGGAAACGTGCGTAAATATACTTTTATAGAATATAGGCATCTAAAAAAAATGTAAACGATTCCTCTTAATTTGAAGGAATTAATAAAGTATCGCGAGATCTAAACACGCGACTAAATAACTCCATTCTTTGACAGCATTAGATGCGCAACGGGCCGAAGTTGGAGCGAATTAGTTATTTGAATATTATAAGGAACAAAAGGCTTATTCAGTTTCCATGCGTTTTGTATTTTTTTGTACCTGAACGCCTCGATCCCGTTCATTGTGTGCTGATCATTAAAAGCACACTCCTCCAGCCTGCTAAATTCAGTCTATTTAAATTCGTGTGTGTGTACAGTGTAAACCAAAATACCTCACCAGCTTTGCACTGTGCTAACAACTGCTCGAGAAATTATAATAAACTAGAATAATACGAGATCAATAAATCAATAAATAAGCAGGATTCGTGTCCCTGCTGAAGCACAAACACAGAACCATGAAGAATATGCAGCGATATTCCTCCTCAGTCCATCTGACAGCGTTTAGAAGAACTGGACATCCAACTAAATGACAGAAAACCAACGCACATATTCTCACATGCATTAACTCCAACTGCTGGCCAGAACACATCATGGAAGCGTTTGTTTCCTTCCCGCTGAGACACAAAACTCAAGCTGCTATTCAGGATAATTGAAGTTTCACTTCGTTTTATTCCACACAAGACCACAAGGAACAGAATCACCAAATGCAAGTGAGCTGCTCCACCTAATAATGGCGCTACTAAAGCAGGAAGCCACAACGTTCCTCCAGTTTCCAAAAGCTGAACGCAGCGACCTGTCTGTTGTCACACACAGCACACTGTGGCGGTCAGGTTTGTTCATTTGAAAGTCCGAAAAGGTCATTCATGAGATTTATTCCCACTTAGTTAATGCGAGAAACAAAAAATGAATTCTGTATGTTGCAAACGTTTGGATAAATTGAGTTGACGTAATGTTGCATCAGCTTTGTGTGTAATTTAATATTGTGTGTAATTTAAACTCAAATTTATAAATAAATCGATTTATCGCTCATTTACGTTAAAGTGAAAAAAATGATTTCACACCTTAATTTTTCTAAAATAATAATTTCATACTGGACTGATAATTAAAAATACATCTGACTGTAGCCAACTCCTCTGACTCAGTGGAGGAAATCATTTCGTTTCATTCAAAGTTGTCAAGATTATTGCTTTTTTTCTTTTTTTGCAAACATTATATTTTAGAGTGCACTGCTGCACACACTGTTTTAAAAGCGTCTTATCATTTAGCCTGTGTCCGTTATAACAAATGGAGAACAGGATTAGTGAAAATATATTTAATAATTAGACATTAAGCACAGTTACACAAAAAACGGGGAATGCAAAACAGATGAGTGTGAGTGGATCCTTAGAATATAAAGGGTAGACCTACTGCAAAAGGTTTGAGTTCCCTCCTCAGCAGCAGCAGCAAAGTTCACCAGAAACACAAGACTGCTGCTGTCTGTCTGTCTGTCTGTCTGTCTGTCTCTACAGCGGCCTGCAGAGCTTTTAGTGTGTGTGTGCGTGCGTGAGCTCCAGCAAACGTCTTTTTTTTCTCTGCGCACACTTGAGCGTCCCGGAGTTTCCTAGAGAGTCCGTCACTCCTCCTGAGTGTTCTCTGAGTGGGAGCTGCAGCCTTCGGACTGACGGTCGGCTTCTGCAGCGGATCGTTCCTGCTCGGAGAGCTGCTCGCTGCTCGGGATGGAGTTCTTCTTTGGGCGGCCTTTGGGTTTAGTCGGTGACTCCAGGCCTCCTCCCTGCAGCACCTGCGGGTCCGATGTGAACCACAAAGTCAGGTTTAGGTTCCAGCACAGACTGTGGTGCATGAATCAGTGGCCATATGATAGCCTTCTAAGTGCTACATTTTTACGCATGTATTTTACGCATAGATTTACTATGATCCCCTTCAAAAAATCTATTTTCTAACGGGGTAAATTAATTCCACTGAACTACACCCCCCCATCAGCATGGAAGTCAGAAATAACTGCTGCTGTTTATGTATTATTTTTGCATATTCTTGGTTCAACTTACAATCTTCTTCCACTTCATCCGTCTGTTCTGGTACCACGTTTTCACTTGCAGCTGACTGAGACCCAAAGATTCAGCGAGGTCTATTCTGTAAGGAAGAAATACATGAATCAAACCTTAGAATTTAACACCAGGTCAGTTTTTTATTTTTTTTTGCCATCAAACACTCAACTTGGTCTGTATTTGCTGTGAGGGCAAATTATCTAATTATGTCATTTAGATGAAAAGGACTCGTCGCTACCTGTTGCGACCTGTTAGAATCTGACTTTACTTTATTAAAGCTAAAAGCCACGACTTCAAATGCAACCCTGCACCACCACATGCTGAGCTGCTATAGAAAACACTGAGGTCTCTGTAGTTTTTTGTGGGTTTTAGCAACCAGGTGGGAGTTTACACGATTAAAAAAAGGCACATTGTGGGTATTTGAAAAGCTGATTCCAGTAATTTTAGTCTCTAATGTTTATATTTAAATACTTACAGACCAACAAAATAACACAACTACGTTATTTCTAGAAATTAGGCCACAATGGAGGCGTTGTAATATTCAGACACTGCTGTTGGGAAATAGAATTCAAGTGCAATTTAATTGAATAAATCTAAATAATAACCAAACAAACAGCAACTTCCTTTCGGTTGTTTTTCGTGCCAACATGCTGTAAACGCACCTATCAGGAGTAGAAAGGTATTTCTGCTTCTCGAAGCGTTTCTCCAGGCCCATGAGCTGCAGCTCGGTGAACACGGTGCGGCTCCTCCGGCCCTTCTTGGTCTTGCTGCCTCCGTCGACTCCGTGTTCCAGCTTCCCCCGGAGGTGCAAGTCCAGCGGCAGGTGGTGAGACGCCGCGCCGACCTGGAGGCCCGGAGCGGCGGATAGGAGCGGCGAGCCGAGCGGGGAGCCCAGCGAGCAGGACAGCGGTGACATGGGGAACTTGAGGAGGCTCGTCTGGTCCGCTTTTAGCACTGTGACGGTGTGGAACAGGAGCAAAGACACAGAAGGGCAGGCGGTTTAATTTAGCTTTTAGTTTGAGCTGAAGAATCAATAAATAGAAACAAACCCCCAACAAATGAAGCGACTTTTTAGAGGATTTATATGTGACAGTACAGGGCAGATTTCAGGTCAGATTTGCTGCACAGGGAGGAAAATATCCCACTATAATAAATGCATTTAAGGCCCTTCATGCTGCTCCACACTAATGTCAAACAGCAGCAGCAATGAGGCCTAAAGAAACATCATTTAAAGCAGCAGTTAGGTGCAGATTGTGTCTGATTCAAATGGCCTAAAGTCACGGATTAGATTAGATTACATTAAACAAATCGCTGTGTGTAGTGTACAGTTTCAGGTCTTATTCACAGACCTGGAATAGACGTTAGAAGCTCCAATACGCACTTAAATACGACAAGTGATGAGAAAACTGGCTGAAAAAAGGCGTAAATTGATGGAATTTTGAGCATAACTTAAATAATCTACACCGACTAAATTATTATTAGTAATTTTGTTATTAATATTACTATTTCAGAGTTAAATAATGTGTAACATCTCTTTAAAAGGCGCTCACAGCAGTAGTTATCCTGAAAGCCACATTTTACGCACACACCTTAAAACTTAGAAATCTTCCATTTGCATATTTTATCTTTAACGGGATGTTTTCCCCTTAAGCCTCCTATAAAATCCGATCATTCCTCTACTTTATAAAACAAATCATTCTACCTCAGTTATGAATTTCCTTAACTGAAACGTGTGCTCGATAATAAGCTATGATTTATTGCAAACGATTACGCACAACCAATAACGCATTTCGCCTCGAGAGACATTTTTAATTACGCTGTATATACTCTGTGTATTATATTTGCTATTAAATGTCAGTCCTGTTTTAAACATTTAGCCAGGCGTTTTAACATTAATAATAATCCACCACATCTAATATCTTCATTTGCTATATTTTCCAGCTTGAAACCACTCCGACTGACTCATTCATCTTTCCACAGGCGCCTCTCTTACCCAGTTGGTTGTGGAAAGGCCGGGCGGAAAGAAGAGCTTGTACTCCGAATTTGAGCAGTTCCCCGGCCGGGGCAGACACTTTGTGTTCCGGGTGATCAGTCAGGATCTCCTCTATCATGAAACTCCTGTAACGGTGAGTTCTGTGGTCGGCATGAACTTCGGGTGGGTAGTAATGCGCCCCCAAGTCCAAAGGATGCTGCATAATCTGGCCGTGCGGTCACCTTAACAGACACCAAGCGCGTACACCGACTATCACTCCTTCAGTGGCACAAGCCAGAACTCATGTTCCCTTTGCAGCACCGTTATAGTCCGGAGATAAACTCTGTGGGTGGAAGTTATCCTCAGCTTCAAAGCATCAAGTCCAGGTAACCCAGTTTTGCTGCGCGTCTGTGCGTCCTCGGAGGGGAGTTTTACGCGCACTTCTGTCCAGGTTTTGTTCCTTTAGGAGAAGAAATATGGGACAGAGAGCAAACCTTTGACCAAAAACTCCCGAGCCCGGTCGTGTTCATGCCCACTCGCTGCGTGAGAGCCCGCAGAGGTCGGAGCTATTTGTCAGGCGCGAAGCTCGTCACCTTGGCAGTGAGTTAAGGAATAAGCTTTGGGTTTTATGAGTCTCGTCATATAGCTCCACCTCTTCTCGGGGTTTGTCTGCTCGCTGCCTGAACCAAAGTTACATGCAAAGTCGCACTTGTCCTGCATGGATTTATGCAAAAGGGAAGAAAATAAGGAGCTGAAAGGACAAGACATTTTAAATATAGCCTGCAAATGACTTTCCAGCTTATAGAGCATTAGACCGATGATGGTGGAGGTGGTGGTGATGTGGAGCAGCTGCTGCAGCAGGGGAAGCCCAGGTCGGACGGCAAAGTTCACGAAATTTAAAAAAAAAAAAAAAAAAAAAAGCATGCTTGATGTTTTTCCAAAACACTTTTAAAATGTCTTGAATGAGGACTTTGATAGTATCCATATTAGGACACTGCATCCAGTTGACTGCTTTTGCATGCAGGTCTGATTTCAGACAGGATTTTACAGATTTAACAAAACATGTTTATGCCAAGAAAAATCAGGAAATTAACACCATCCTTTTCACTACTGTTGTGTTGGATTTCTCAGCACCCGTGATAATGTAACGGGATGCAATCAAAGCCAGACTTCTGCAGATATGCATCCATCCCAGACTGATACGATCACTGTTCTGCTTCAGGCCCTGAGAAGCTCCTGAGGTGGATGAAGGAGACATATCACCCAAGAGGTAAAACAAACAAGGAAAAAAAAAAAGGGATGCACTCACATCTCTGAGATTTTTGTTTGTCATTTGCAGCAATTTGTCTAAATATTCTCAGATATCTCTCACAGAATATTTACAGCTTTGAAAATACGTTCTGGTCGCATCAACACTGCAGCGAAAAACCTTAAAGAATCTTTTGAATCTCTAAAATTGGTGTTTATACTTTACTCTTTAGAATTTTTAGTGTCATTTGACCTTTTAAAAATATGACCCTATACTGAACTGAATAGAAGCAGCTGCTCAAGTGACAAACACAAGAGCTGGGCACAACACAATACCCCTCTATGAACAAATTAGATGCCGTGCACCTCCTAATAGAAGAAGTTTAAAGTTTTCTGTGTACAAAATATTGCAACTGAGAAAATGTTGCACTTTAAAGTGTGTAGAAAAGTGCATGCTAGTCTGTTTTACTGTTATAGGTTTTATGGCTTTGTGTATTTAAGAAATGAAAAAGCAAATATAAATTGGAAAGAGCCTAATGACACTAACAACTGGCATTCAGTTCCTTGTCTAATATATTCTAATTAAAGATGTCATTTTCCCCTACAGGCCACTACATCATCCCAAATTCTGCTATAATACTCTGCTTCTACCCAAGGACTGTAGATTGTCTTCTCAAATATACAAAAATTGGAAAAACCTTTAAGCATTTATTTGTTTCGACTCTTACCAATCCCCAGTGTTGTTAGGGGAGGCATCTGATTGGTCCTGATTTATTCTCCAGCAGGACAATGAGCTCAAACATGCAGCCAGATTCACAGAGAATCATCTTCAGCCACCCACATGGTGCAGATCTCCTCCACAGAGGTCTGCTCTAAATCCACAGAGGAACTGTGACAAGTTCTCTGGGAGCTTCTTGTTGCTAAGCAGCTTGAAAACCTGACAGAGGAGATATGGTGCTCTACTAAAACCGATATTTGTCTTATTCAGTTTTGTATGAAGTTAGCTGATAAACAGGAACTATTGATAGCATCGCTTTTCAAAGCTTACTGTAGGTTTTTATTGCTCTAAACCATCTGCCCAGCACTGCACATGTTGCCAGAAGTTTGCTCTCAGCCCCAGAATGACATACCTGACATTGTTGGATTATAGCTCCCTCTTGTGGTCACTTCTGGGATTGCAAGGGGAGCTTCCCTGCAATAAGTTGCTCTTTGCTGCCTCCTCTGCTGTGAAAATGAATGAAAATACATGAATAGCATCAGATTTTAAAGAATCAAAACATATATTATGTAACAGGTCACTGTAGAGTAGCCTGGCCAAAAGGTCCAGGGAGGTGGTAGGCAGGAGGACTCAGCTAACTTCCTGAGCACTAAAGAGGTGGAGCTTTTCATTCACAGTGCTTCTCCAAGAACTCAAAGTAACACAACAGTACAAGAAAAGAATTACAAGGAAAAAGTTATTTCAAAATGAATCCATAGCTACTCAAGGAACAGCACATGTTCTAACAGCATAACCTCATCTCCCATCAGACAGCGATCTCTCTACTCTTTATATATGTTGCTCCATTGCCACCTTCACCACTTCAGCCCTACCATCACACAGCATGGGGACCTTCTCTACAACCTGGACGCAAACAAAACTGCAAACAACATCACTGTGCAAACTACAAACTCATTTGCATTTCTAAATCTTTCCATACGAGCTAAACATTTGAAGTCTTTACTGAGTGATACGTTTCAATACAAAAGAAACATTCACAAGGAAAGAAAAACACCCTCCACTTGGTCTGGTCCAGTGATGTCACTCTGGCCTCACCAATACCATAAATCCAGGAAGTGTTGGGCGGCCCACTCCCCAAACATGATTCCTGCATAGTGATTCTGAAAACATTAACAAAGAAAGTAAGTTTGAACCAAGGAACAAACACTTAAACCACATTTAAGCTGTAACTTAATAAAAGCTAATTAATGGCTGTGTTTGCTTTAATCCCCCGAGTGATGGATGTAAACCAACATATGAACACAAACAGGCCCAGGACAGCATGTGCTGCAACGTTACACGAGCATGGTTAAATGAAAGCAAAATACACATAAAGAAGGCGCTCTTATATAATGTATAGAATGAATGTGTGAAGGGACAAGTGGTGGAAAAGAGACTCTTCACCCACTTTGTCCAGCTGTCATGGCCACTTTTTCAGTTCAGCTTCCACAGCTACACGCCACACACGTGCACATTTTACTGCATTTCTGTAACCTTGAACATTCTTTGAACACTAGCGCTTCCTTATTTTGTATATTTGTGAGGGTGTATTTGCATATTTGCATAATATGTTTGTGTATAATTGTTATCTTTAGTTATCTCATGTATCCTTCTTAGTTTTTATATATATATTTTTTAAAAACTTTGATTCATGATCGGATTAATCCTCTGGAGTTCCCCAAAAGCAAAAAACTTTGTCAGGCCCCTGTTGTCTTCCATTATTATTCCCTCCTAAACAGCCTCGTATTACCATTGACATGATTTTACCCAATAAACTGATCAGGTGATTGATAGGAAATGTATTTCCAAGTCATTATTTTAAGCAAAAATTAACTTGTCCCAGCCTCTGATACTTTTTTGGTTTTTTTTATTTTAGATAAGCATTAAAGAACTTTTGTTGGCGCTAAAAAAAAAATTAAATAAATAAAAAAAACTCAGAAAAATAATATTTAAAAATTGTTCTTTTTTCTCTCTTTTTGTTTTGGGCACTTGGTCTCTTTAAATACCCAAAATGTGTTTTATTGGGTTTCTTATATATAT
>NW_007578820.1:196343-218020 GCF_000690725.1 Stegastes partitus | reverse complement strand
AATCAGCAAAAACACAAAAGGCAAGCATCTGGACTTTGTGGTCGGTCTTAAATGTCACGCAGCAAAGTTCACCAACATGCCACACCTCAGTCACTCATGTTTCCCCCCTAAGAAATAAAAGCAAATACAAAGACTCAGGCTGCAGTCAGCTGTGTTTAATTCTGTAAGAAGTAGCCTGTTGTAACAGTGAAAAAATAGTGTTTGTTGAAAAAACCCACAGTACAATGTCTCATGTCCTTCATCTTAATATTATTAACGTCAGCGTTCCACATTCAGCGTGTCAGCAGATCTGCATTACACCGTGTCCACATGTGAGACAACATGAGGTGAGAGGCGGCGCGCTGACTCGTCTCAGCAGCAACACACACATTTATACACACACACCCACACACATGTACTGACACACACATACAAAGAGGCAAGGCGTTGTTACAAACAGACAGAGGCAGTTTCAGTTGAGGCAGACAGCATTGTGCTAAATGCAACAGGAGAGGCAGATTGATGTTTTACAAATGCATGAACAACAGAACAGAAGAGTGACTTTTTTTGTTTCGTTTTTTCGGTACACACAGTATTAAAAAATCTGAATATGTTAACTCTGGTTCCAAGAAATAATGGTTGATATTTTTTACTCAACATCTTTCATAGCCTGAATCATCCACATATTATAATGAAAGAACTTTGAGACAAGATGATAGTTGTTGGTTGCCATCTCGCAGGTATTTTATGATGGAATAAAATAATTTTAGACAGAGTTTTTGTTTTCTGACACAGAATAAAAGTCTTTATGAAGACCAGTGGCACAAGACGGAGGTGGAGGATCGTGTCAGAGATCAGCTTCAGTTACTTGTTGGTGCAAGTTCCTGACAAATTTGTGATTATGTAAAGATAGAACCAGTGCAGAGTAAACCTGATCAATATTGACTGCTATTCATTTGACCAATATCATGACAGCCAAAGGTATTATTTTTGACTGCTATCAGTACATTTATTACAGAAATGACTTTCTTGAATGCACTATTTTATCCCATCGACAGTCAGTAGAGAGCACACCGTTACATAACACATCATATTTCAAACAACAGAGGGCCTGTAATAAACAAGCAGGAGACCTGAGGACACCAACGCTTCCTTTAAAAGGTTTAAGGTTTGCTCCAATGTGTCATATAGTCGCTCAGTTACAGTGATTCCTTCAGCGTTCAGAGGACTGAGCTGCTTGTCTCTGTCATGAGAAAGGTTCATAACAGTCACAGAGAGGCTCCGGCTGAAGGCACATTTTCTGATTCATCCGCTGAGCCCAGGCAGGTTGGAACATAAATAACATGCCGACACAAACCTGTCAGCTCCTGTCTTCCCATCCAATCATCAGCTGCCTTACATCACAGGCAGGTAGACAGCCACAGATGGCGTCTTCTGTCTCAGTGCATGTCAAGAAGGGATTGCTTACAGAGACAATGGAAATGCACCGAATTGTATTTGAGCGTGGAGGGTAATTCTTGACTTTGGAGACAATATAAGTGATTGAATAAGCAAAACTTAAAGGTCCACTTGCTAAATTTTCATTAAAACGAATGCAGGGACTAGACAGGAAAGGGTTGGTGTGCAGTTTATTTTTAACTTCATTGACAATCTAAAGTGAAGGCACAAGAAATCAAAAAACAGTACTTCTGTCTTTTATTTTGGGTTACATGTCTGTTTGTGGAGTCATTTTATTTCATTGTAGCTGCAGCAAAAAATACATCAGAGCTAGCCTATGTAGCCCAACAACACAATACAGCCTGTGTTGTGCACATTAAAAAAGTATGTCTAAAGTCAGATTTTACTAGAATACAGGAAGATTTCTCTTCTGGTGATACTCACAGATGACTGAGCTTCTTACAGCTTTTAAGTTTTTGTTTGTAAGATAAAAAATAGGATGTGTTTGGCTCATACTTGCTGTCAGAAATTGTTCATTGATAAAATATTTCTCTGTTTTCATTGTTCTGTCCCATGTTGTTCTGATATTCCTTTACAATGCAGCTCAACAGTATCATTTTTAATAAACTGCCACTAGGCTGCACCAGAGGACTTTACAGATAATCTCATGAGTCCCCTAAGTTTGCCAGGGATTGTCTGTCTGTCAGCCAGCTGCAGCAGGAGCAATGTTAGCAGACTGAGCACTGTGTAAAGTCAACTTCATATGCAAACATTTCCTAAAACCTTAAATTGACAGTTTTTGATGGATTTGTGAAGCGGTGCAGTGTTTGATCAGACTGTAGACAGCAGAAATAGGAATAAAGTAGTTCCAGTTAAAGCTGTACACATTGGATTGTAGTGATTGTCCAGCTTAGCCATGACTCTCTTTCTAAAATGATTTTTCTAAATGTCAATTTTTAATGCTGTACCACAAACTAAAATTGATTCGCCTCCATTGCTTTGGTGGCATTTCACAGATAGATGACTAAAATCAGTACTCTCTGTCTAAATAGCCAGATTCCACTGTGGAGAAGCCAGAGCATTCTCACTGTATTTTATTTTTATTTCTTTCTACCTTCTGCAACATGTTTAATGAATTTAAAGAAAAAAATAAGTAGGACAAACTGTGAATCTGTGCAGCAGCTCAGCTCATTGCTTGTAGAAAAGCATTTAAAAGAGGCTACACGAGACCGCAGTTACTTTTCAGTACATCGAAACAATCAATGTAGTCATTTGCTGTGCAGCACGTGTAAATTACACACAGGCCTTTTCTTAGTTTGGAGAGAGTTTGTATTTTGTTGCTGTGTGGAAAAAAATGAAATCCTACATTTATTTATTCAGTGTGACACAGATGCTAACCGTAAAAGTGGATTTAAAGCGTATGAGTTGGTACTGTCGTGATACTAAAAGAGACAAAGCTCAAGCCGACTCTAGGTCAGTTAACTGGGTGCAGAGAAATGATGTACCAAAAAAAAAACAATTATTAATAATCAAAAATGTAGTCACATTTCAGAATAATGGATTTTTTTTTCTTTTTTTAACCCGAATGACAAAAGAATGGACAACAAAAAATACAAATCAACAAAACTGTGCAAATCAACTGATACCTTCAATCAATCAATCAATCAATCAATCAATCAATCAATCAATCAATCAATCAATCAATCCATCAATCAATCAATCAATCAATCAATCAATCAATCCATCAATCAATCAATCAATCAATCAATCAATAAATCAATCAATCCATCAGACTTTATTCATGTATCACTTTCTATACAAATGAAATGAAATGAAATGAATGAAAAATACTTTATTTATCCCAGAAGGGAAATTCAATTTGGAAATGCAACCCAAAGAGCGTTTAAGGAATAAACATGCAATAAAACAATAAAAACTCTTAAAAACCTGAAAACCACAGGGATAGAGGAAGTGAGGAAATGCTCCCCTAAATATCACATGCAACTGGGACACACCAGATGAGCTAATATAAAAAATTAAATAAATATTAACTAAAGTAAAACATATATTATTAAAATATAGATGATATGTGAGGGGCAAAATAGAAGCCAAAATTCCTAAAAACAGACTAAAAAAATATTTACAAACGACGCATTGATTAGACTAAAATGTGTAAATAGGTGACTAAATAAGGAAATAAATAAATAAAATCTATCAAAAGCATAACTACAAAGGTAGGCGGTAAGTTTGCCCATCATCTCTGACTATGACTGAACATCATTATGCGACTATTTTGTAACAAGAAACCACAAATATAGTCTGTTTTAGGTTTTCTGCGTAAAAAAAAGAAGACAAACATCGTTTTATGGGGTATTTATCGACACCAAGCGTCCAACCTGAAGCATCCACAGAGAACGCGGATGCTGCGCCTGCGGTCACGTGACGCCGCTGCGCCTCCCCACACGACAACATGTCAGGTGGCTAAGTTAGCTAGTGAGCTAGCTGCACTTAGCCGACCAAATGATGTGGCTAGACGAAACCCCCGTTTTACGACGTGCCAGTGATAGCACGACATGGCTTTAGAGAGATGAATCGACTGTGTCAAGACCCGTAACGACGGTCCCGCACTCTGACGACGGGAAAAACGGTGAGTAAGGCCTGTTTTAGCCGCTATGCTAGCTTCGGCTATCACGATAGCGTAAGCTAATTAGCAGCCGTTAAGTCTTCAGCTTGCAGCATCAGCACCAGACGCGCTGCGTGAGCGCTGCGGAAAAAAACAAAAATAAAACTCAGGCACTGGCTTACTTTTAATAAAAAAGCTGATGTCAGGTATTCAGAGAGGCTGCTGCTTGCTTGGCTGACTTTACTAGTCAGACTTTGAATGTATAAACTGGCACGTAGAGATGAAAGCGACATGAACAGCAGCCTCTCTGCTGCTGGAGATGCTGCCAGTTGCTCAGGAGGACCGTATCTTTGACTCTCAGCTTGATATCAGATTTTCCACTGCAATGAAAACACACTCTCTCTCACTGAAAACTCCAGCATCATTGTTTAAGATCTGTGAAGTGGGACTTGCACATGAAAGACATGGACTTTCTGACCGTTTTGCTCCCATGCATGAACCAGTGTGCCCCGCTGACCATTAAAGCTGACTTGGAATATGTATTGTTGTCTCCTAGATGTGTAAATAGGATGGCTTGTCAAAGCCCGGATCACTGCTACAGGTGAACTTACAACATTCAAAAAGATATACTTTGCATATCCCAGTAAGAAATGCCCGAGAGCCAGTGTGCACAAAACCAGGACGCTGTTCTTTTTAATGCTGTTAATTCCACTTGTGCTTTTCCTGCAACGATAAGCTGATATTTCTGCCAAGAAGATCTGTTGTGCATGCTGACTCACTGTCAGGGCTTACAGGGACCAGCAGTAGTGACACCTTTGCACAGGTGTAACTGTAGCACCGACTGGCTCTATTCCATTGAGGTATCTGTGTGCGTGATTCAGAGCACTCCTGGAAGTCACAAGTGGAAATGCAGTGTCACACAGACTCTTTCTGTTGTCTGCCGTTGTGTTTTATTAGCTGCTCATTACCCATATTTTGCTATTCCTGTTTAATGTGATAAGCACCTTTGTTAGAAAACACAAAACCCTGCGCTTAATTTTTTGATTTCCTGAAATGAAGAGATATAAAAAAATCCCATAGTCTTACTTTTGTATTTCAGCAAATACTTCCCTTGGTCTGAACCAGTGACTATGACATAAACAAAAAGATCCTCTGAGAAATGGTCGATAGGTTTAAGACAGTAGATGACTAGAATGCAGATTTTAGTGTAATAAGACCAAAGCAATAGAACATCTCACTAAAAGCAAACTGTTTCCAATACTGTCCGATGGTAAATATAATAAAACTTCAAATCTAAAATTACATTGGGTCCAAATCCAGGGTTTTCTTTTTATTTTACTGTACAAATAATATATATACATATAAAAAAAGCTGCTTTGAAGATTGCTATTGTACACAACTGTATTTAAAATATACATACAGTCGTTCTCAAATGTATTCAGACCCTCCATTAAAGAAAAAGCAAAATTCACAAAAGTCACTCAAATAACTAGAAACTGAAAAAAGTAATAATAAATGAAAATGTACTAAATTATAATTTAGTGAAATAAGACGTTGCTTTTGAATTGTGGTTGAAAAGAATAATTTAAAAAAAACAACTATCCTGGATAAACTAGCGCACTTTGCTGATGAGCAGTGAATCTAAACACCAGTGATTGGCTCAAAGGGTTGTTCAACAAAATATTAGTTTACGGGTCCCATCATGCTTATTTGCTTTTATATTTGCTTTATATATATATATATATGTATAAATATATATTTCTGTTGAACCACAATTCAAAAGCAATGTCATGATTTTCATTACATTTTTATTTATTATTACTTTTGTCAATTTCAATTTATTTCAATGACAGCTGCTTTTTCCCTTCTTTAATGGGAGGGTAGGAAAACATGTGAGGACGACTGTATGTATTTGTTTTAATCATATTTATTTTATTGATTTAAAGATAAAAAGGGCCTAGTTAATGATTGGGTAATTGTTGTGGCTATTTTGTAAAGAAATATAGTAAAAACATAGCAGGTGTTTTGTGGTTGGAAGTCTCCAATGTGTACAATAGCTGAACGTTTTAGGGTTTGCAGAAACATTGCATTTTTTGCCACATACTATTGACAATTTATGGATAGAGTAATTAACTGGGGAAAAATGCAGATTAAGCAATATTGAAAATGGTCAGTCCTACTAAATGTTTGTCAGTACATTTTGATTTTGTCCTCACTCCTTTTTTTTTTTCTTTTTCACTAACTTTAACTATTTAACTACTGGCAAAGAAGAACTGTGTTATTTATCTGGGCTTATTCTGGTTATCAGTCTTCATCCCATGTTCCTGTCAGACCCTCTGCCTTCACTCAGGTGACTACTTGTGCAGCCCCACAGAGTTCTGCTGGCTTTTGCTTTAGTTTTCTAAAGACTGGCTGATGAACTCCTGGGATGCACCGTGAGATCACTTAAGTAGCTGATTAGACTCAGAATAAATAGCAGTGGTACTTTGTGTCTCCGTGGTCCAGGTTCACAGTGAGTTGATGCTGCTGATGAGAATCCCTTCAGGCTCATTAGCATAAATTAAACATGGTGTGAGGAACACCATCTCGCCAGCCATATTTCTTTATTAGCACTCAGTGGAAATGACTCTCACATCCCACACTTATTAGCAGCGTCTCTGAGAGCTACTTCTCTGCTTTCACACTCTCTCTGTCATGTCCACCAACACACTGGCTTCCCAGTGGACACAAGCTTATGGATCCCTCACAAATGTGTGAAATTTCCTGCTTATTTAGTTCTTAACTGACGGTTGTGCAAAGAGATTTGTCTGTGGCTGCCGCGTTAGCTCAGCTCCATATAAATGTTAATGCACGTACGTCACATTTGTCATGAAGAACAGCTTCTCATTCACCAGCTTGTTATCAAGAGCTTCCTATTAAACAATGCCAAGTGGTGTCAGGCTCCAGCCAGGACGGCCTGATTGGATAGGCTTCTTTCCGGCTGTAATGTTGGAAACACTTCAACTGGTGTTATACTGAGTTTTTGGTGCCATATCAGTTTGTGAGGAGACGTGTGGATTACAGTGAAAAGAAGTCCAAAAAAAAGAGTTGTGGATGGAAAAAGACAGGCTCTAACTTTACATTGTCAATTATTCATAGACTCCAGGACTCTTAACAGAAGTGATGTTGTGACCTAAATGTGACCCACCTGTCGCAGAAGTTGTAAAATATGCTTTTCAGCAGCGGTCGGAGAAGCACATCAGATTTCATTAGGAACCCTGGAATTCACTCACATAAATGGCATGTAATTGGTTTTTAATTCTGTCTGTGGTGTGTTAATAAGGTGTATTTAAAGTTACGTTTGTAAACTGCTTTTGTCCAAGCTGTTGATACGCAACACACACAGCACACAAGTTGCACTTAGTTCAATGTGTCACGTACACTTCAACATTTCACACCTTGTCCTGCTCTTGATGCCGATTTCAGGCTGCAGGTTGTCAACAGACTCCTGCTGACTGCTGCCTCCCTCATCTTTAGGAGCTCATACCAAATGTGAACTGAATCACTTCAAAGCAGAGGGCGGGATGAGAGGAATCTGGGATCTGGTTTCCTCACCGTACTTTTCATTCATTGTGTAACTGATTGTAGTAACGTACCTGAGTGAGTGTATATTTTATATCAACATGTTTAGAGTTAAAGTCTCGCTTTGATTGTTCTGTCAAGTTCAGAATAGAATAGAATAGAATAAAACTTTATTGATCCCTTCGGTGTGAAAACTCAGGGAAATTGTTATACTAGAAAAAAACAACACAACACCAACACAAAATCAGCAACAACAGTAAATATTCAACAACAATAGTAAGTTTAGGTGAAACCTACAGCGGCACCCACAACCTCCTGCAGCAGAGGGATGTTTGTGGCTTTTAAAAAAATCTATTTAGTTTCAGGATGAGTTGTATGAATTTCAAGAAGGATCTAGTCCTACTCTTCACCTCATACAGTCTCCTTAATCTGTGATTAATCCTTCCTCAAGCACTTTATCAAAGAGGAGGAAAAGAAGCAAAGGTCAAGGAATCGTTTGGCCATCAAAAAGTTAGCATGTGAGTACAGCGACCCTGCTCAATTGTTAATGCATCACAGTGAGGCAGAGAGCTGTGAAGGTGCAGAGTTTCACTCCTGCAACACCAGTTAGCACACGGTGGTGAGCTCTATCAGGGTGTAACGTGAGAAACACTTGGTCTCTTGAGTTAAACTGACACTCTGGGAGGTCTGTGTGACACAACAGTGATATCAGGCTACATAAATCAGATGTCCACGTCAAGAACAGGCGCAATAGCAGGTCGATGTGGTCAAACCTAATCTGTCTCTGGCTGCAAATCACTGAATTGGAGCTCCAGCTAGAAGTGATGAGTTCATTCCACCGCTTGCTCATCTTAAAGCCTTTTGTGTTTTTGCCGTGTGGGTGCTGCTGAAGTCAGTGCGGTTTGTAACTGAACCTGGGATCTCGGATGTGCTTCCAGCTCCTGCTGTTGTCCCCGCTACACGCCCACCTGCTCCCTGAGGTGCAGTGGTCAGACTGACACATGAGCTGCTGACATGGCGGCTCAGTTTGCACATATCCCTCTCTCCCCGGAGTTATCCTGCCAGGCAACGCCGCTCACGCTCCTCATATCTCATCTGTGTGCACACCTTGTGACTGTTTGCGTTAGCGGCACAACCAAAGCTTTCGCTCGTGAGCTGTTGGGTTGTTTTTCTGTTGTTTTTTTTCCCCGCCCGCCTTTGACACGATGTTTATTCACACCTTTCAGCCCCTGCCATGGCAGCTGGTGTCAGCATACTGAGTGACCTGCCTTACTCCACGGGTGGAGCTCGCAGTGGAGAGATCAGCACAGAGATGGAGACAGGTAGGAGAGCTCTGCAACACAAAAACAACACAGCTGATGCTTGTTATTTGGCAAAGACGTGGCACAGGACCGTAAGCGTCAGGTGTTTTTATTCAGTGCGTTCTTTTGTGAGGGCTTGTGGGCTGGCACTTTGCAGGCCAGTTGCAGCATCCACAGAAAACTCATATTAAGCTCAGTAGTTGTGCACAAAATTGATTCTGAACATGTGTCTTTTGCACTGTTTGTCAACGGAAATTAAAATGACTATATATTGTGTTTAAAGTTGACAAAATGAAAATAATGTACCTCTGATTTGATGAAGGACTCAGCAGGTCTGTTGTCTCACAAGAGTCATTGCTGAAATGTATAAGTAGAAATAAAGCTAATGGTTTGCAGGTTATGAAAGAACAAGAAATGCTTCATAAAAATGTGTAATTTTTCTTTGCATGTTTCTTTGTCCTGGATTAACCATCTTTAATATATACATTTAACTGTTTAATGTAGAACAACTGCAAAGACAGCACCCAGGAAACATTAGTTTAAAAGTCTTTATAAAGCATCTAAACTTAACAGCAAGAATATAACCAAAGTGATAAACAGCCTGCTTATATATTTTTTGTAAGCAGCAATGCCAAACATCTGTCGGCTTCCAATGCGTCACTATTGTGTAAATGTTCAGCTTTTCTCTGTTTTCTATCATTGTAACCTGAATATTTTGGAGTTTTCTACTCTTGGTCAGACAAAGCAAGGTGTAGTCACAATGACAATCAAAATGGGATTTTTTTTTTACATGTCTTTGTCATTTCAGACGTAGGGTGACAAATTTACTCATCGAAATTATAACTTTTAGACGAACTCATTATGGAAATAATTGTTAGTTGCTGTCCTGTTACCCTTTAAATGATAAAACTAAGTAACTAGAAAAGCACCACGGGAATGCAGTCCTCTGCAAAGGCCAGCGTCCTATTTCGCAATTTTAAAGAAATCTGCATTAAAATTCACTGGGTTATCCCTTTGTCTGTGCTCCACCTCTCTGCCAAGTTTTGTGGAATTCAGCCGGGTGGTTTTTGGTAGTTCTTGCTGGAAGAAAAACAGTGAATTCGACAGACGGATCTCAGCTCCATCGCTCAGCTCTGCTTGGCAGAGGAATAGAATTGTTTGGATTTATTGACACTCTGGAGGCTGCATGATGTCTGTGATTTGATAAAGTGTTGAAATAAGGACAATAAGAACATATGAAATGTTCTGTCAGCTCTGTGTGTGTCTTTTTGATGTTTTGAAGATTAGCTTCAGAAAAATCTCCAGAACTGACTCTTAAGACTGCATATTAATTCAGCTCTATGAAAACTGTAGATAAAGCACAAGGCAAAGGATGAACGAGGCAGATTTTTCAGCATATGTTTTTTTCTGCCCATAGCTTGTGCATCCAGTAATCGGCTGCTCTCTGCTGCCTGCTGCTCCCACGCACTGAGAGCCTCAGTGATCCAGCAGTATCGTTTCACCTTTTGGCTTCTGTGTGGTGGTGGACTGGCTGCTCAATTGTTGAGTGGCCTTCAAGCACAATGTCTTTATCTCACTCAGCGCATACAGGTCCTCCTGTTGTTGCCGCTCTTCTGTTGGTGATTGATTTATAGATTAATATAGCTGCTTTTCTCACATATTTACAGTTGTTAAAGAAAGTTTACGTACACTTGTACAGACCAGGTATATCATGGCAGTCTTGAGTTTCCAGTGACTCCTACAACTCTGTATTTTTTATACGATGGAATCACTGAAACGCATGCAAAAAACAATCATGCATTTTGGTTCTTTCATAGATTTATTTTTAATCTTCTGGAAAATTTACAAAACCTGCTGGGTGAAAAATATACATATGGCAACTTGAATTAACAGTTTTAGTGATGCAAAAAGCTGTGTTAATGAGATGTTTTTGAGCTTTAAATGGGCTCCATTTCATACACTGATAACACTCAGAAATATGTTTGGAGGAGAGAAGGTGAGCACCAAGAATACCATACCTACCGTCAAGCACGGTGGTGGCAGTATTATGGTCTGGGATAGAACAGAATAATAAAGAAGAAGGATTACCTCCACATTCTACAGGATGTGGATTATCACCCAAAAAGTTGAGTTTCAGATGCAAGACAATGACCTTAAACACACATCAAAAGTGATAATGAATTACTGAATGAATGCATAATTGGAAAATCTTCAAGGCATAAGGAATATATGGGTTTTGTGTTCATTTGGAAATCAGTTCAAGAACCTCTGTCCAGAACATCTGGACCTTCTGATACTCCCACGTAGAAAGGAACAGGTGGCCATCATACACTTGTTAGGAAAAATTGGGATTAAAATTGTGCAATGTAACAGGTGTATAGTACATCTTATTTAGCCATTCACAGTTTTCACTCTGTCTGCATTGAGCTGGTTATTAATGATCTGGTCAAAAGCAGAAAAAGCTGTGTCATTGTTAACAGCGGCGGATGATGTGTGTTTGGGGGCTGCACCAGATGTACAGCCTTTTTAAACAAACAAGAACAGCATTTTCCTCTTTCAGTCACAAGCCGCCTGCCTCAGATCTGTGCTGTGTGTGTGTGTGTGTGTGTGTGTGTGTGTGTGTGTGTGTGTGTGTGTGTGTGTGTGTGTGTGCGCGCAACATTGGTCCCCATCTACCACCCACTGACGACTTTGGAGATGGTTGTCATGGTGACACTTCAAATGCCGCTGATGAACTGATCAGCAATGGGTGATTGTCGAGCGATGATTCACCGTGGGCACAGAGCCGTTGAGCCAGGAGCCCTTTGTTAGTCGGAGAGTGCATCGGCAGCAGCGCGGCAGCAGAAGCGGCAAGATGCAGCAACACCGAGGACGCCGCTCCTTAGCCGGCGAGATGATGGCCAGCGTGAAGAGGCACGACCGCCGGCACTCCGCCTCGGACGTCCTGCTGAAGGTCCTGCAGCGCAGACGCAGCTCTGCCCTCGAGATCCTCTCCTCCTCCTCCCACAGAGTTATGGTGGCGGTCAGCGTAAACCAGCCTCAGCCCCTCACTGACCGCAAGACCAGGAGATGTAAACACGCCGAAGAAATAACTAGCGCTTTGCATCGAGGGGTTTGATGATGACGACTTAAACTGCAAGAGAAAAACTGTCAAATAAATGCTTGTTTTCTTTTCCTCCCCCAGCCAACGCAAGGGTCCCGACAGCAAAGTACACCAAGATGGGTGAGACCCTGAGGCACGTCATCCCAGGTCACATGCAGTGCTCCATGGCCTGCGGTGGAAAAGCCTGTAAATATGAGAACCCCTCTCGCTGGAGTGATGAGGAGCAAGCCATCAAGGGACTCTACTCGTCCTGGTACGTTCGATTGTCTCACAGTGTTCATGTACTCGTCCTCTCAGAGCTGTACTCGGTCAGCGCGGGTCACTGAAGCCCACAGCGATCGTTACATAAAGAGTCAATACATTTGTTCTGCTTTTTACTGTCGCTGTAACCGTGTCACAGTTTTCAAAATCGAATTCAAGTTAGTCCGTTAGTATGTTTGCAGTTACGTTGAACAGAGGCAGCAACAGATGCAACAATTCCGTGTTAAACAGTCCTAACCAAGCTTTTTCAAGGATGTCCCTGTATACAACACAAATCCTAACTTGTGACTTTCTCCACTTGCAGGATTACTGACAACTTGCTCGCTATGGCAAGGCCTTCCACTGAAATCATAGAGAAATATAATATAATCGAACAGTTTCAAAGGTACAGTCTCTGTCTTTCACACCTTATTTGAATTGAACGTTTTTCTCTCTCATGTTGGTTGTTTGTAGCAGTTAGATTAAGGCTGAAATGTAGAGAGCTTGACGTGTTGACATGTTGTGTCTGGTCAGGTGCGGTTTGAAGACGGTCATTAACCTGCAGCGACCCGGAGAACACGCCAGCTGTGGCAACGCACTGGAGCAGGAGAGCGGTTTCACTTATCGACCCGAAACTTTCATGGAGGCAGGCAGTGAGTTTTCGTAACCACCCAAACACCAACTTGCTGTACTCTCTTCAACACGACCCGAACCGATATGTCATAGTGTGGCTGGAAGACTATGTAAGCGAGGGAATAAAAAAACAAAATCCTGAATATTATCTCTTAATAAACTGTTGAAAAATCAGTGTCTAAGCTTAAAATATTTCATCAACATCACTTTATTCTGCATATCTGATTTAAAAATTAGCAAAGAATATACCATTTGCACCTAAAAAATCTAGAAATTTTGGGTTTGTTGCCCAATTAGTGACAAAAATTCAGAGATTTTTGGCTGGACTGAACTGAACTGCAGGCTGTGTTTGCACAAAAAAGTCACTGATATTAGTAACAGCTGTGGACACTTGTAAAAAATTGGTGCATTTTGATTCCATTTTTTTTATATTTCTGTAAAATAGATATTCAAAGAAATTCAACTGTAGTATTTTCTTTTTTTTTTATGATTTATGACATGTCATACGGCACAGAACGTATTTCTGAGTTGTCTCTTCTAACAGTGGTTGTGCTGCAGTAAAAGAAAGCCACAGTGAATAAAAATGTAGCCACAGCCAATAATCTGAAACTGCTTAAGGTTTAGAGTGATGCAGCACAAAAATAAAAACAATACAATGACAGGACTTTAAAGTGCTAGTTAGTGTTATAATGATATCTCCTTCAATATTAGCTCTCTGGGGACATACATGGTGTGTCCCTTTAAACAGTATGGAGTAAACGCTTGCCTGCAGTGCCTTTATTTTATTTATTTTTGCCCTAGAGTTTGTTCAAATCATCCCATTTTTCATTGTGGTGTTCCTTCTCATGCCGCAGCGACTTCTGTGTTGACACTATCAATTGTTTTCTGATTAGATCCCAATGGAAATGTTCCCTAGCAACAGATTTACAAATTACTGAGGCTTTTACGAAACCTTCTCTAGAATGTATTCATAAGGCTGTTGTGAGACATAGAAACAGACTGAAGGATTTTTTTAAACACCTGGGTTAGAGACGGGTCAGGCTGTATGACTTGATGGTCAAAAGTGGCGTTCTGTGGGGCACATTTAATCTGTTCATTAGCTTTCTACGTGAGACTGAGCAGCAGAAGCAGCTATTAGATGACAGACTAAGGTAGAATTTCTCTCAGCATCATTAGCGTTGTGTTTTGCCGACATGCGGGATGTGATGCGATTCCCTAGTAACCAGGAAATTGCTGAGGGATTCCACTTTTGTTCTGTCTTTGGAGGGTGACAGTCCTGACTTCCTCTTCCTAACAAGCTCTCCTGAGATGTCAAACAAGTCACCTCATCAAGGCATCGGCTGCATTTTGTGCAGCGCTCTCTCTTTCATTTGACGTTCGGGAAAAAGCCTCCGCTGTAAACACCAGCTTGTTATCTCGCTGTCGGTGCTTATCCTACCCTGCTCTTCACACTGTTAAAACTAATCCCATGAAGAGACCAAAACCGGCAATGAACTGAATTTGTACATCATCATATTTACTTTGATCTTCCAGAAACTGTGAAGATGATGGCTGTTATTTGTCTCTGAAGTTGTTTCTAAATAAACTACAGTGTATGAGTTTGTCATAAATGTGATGAACAGCAACTGAGCCCTATGGTACAGAGGAGTAAAGTAAATCAGGCTTGGTCTTTTCATGAGAAGCAGGGAAATATTGAAATATCCTCTTTTTACATGCAAAGAGAGAAATTAAATGTTCGCTTTGTTCTGCCTGCCATTTTTTTTCCTCTTATGCACAAAAAAAAAATGAAATAAATCAAGAAATGTAGTAAAAATGATTTGAGGACGGCTTTTTCTGCAATTCCAGCACCAGTATTGATCACATTGATAATATTGATAACATGAGAGCAAAAGTCATAAAATACGTTTCCTGTTCACATCTAACCGAAATGTCCATAAAATAAAACGTCACTGCGTCAAATACGTAGCCACTCTTCTCAGGTTAAGTCCTGAGCTCCGTCACAGCTACTAAGATATTTTTCTGTTTCGTAAAGTAGCAGTTAGAGTGTCGTCACACATGGACAGCATGGAGAAAATCCAAAATTAACCAGGCTGTTTGTTGTTTGGATTTGAATGAGTTGCTGTTAGGTAAGATTCGTAGCGTAATAGTATGAATTGACTTAGTTACTAGTGCATTACTGTTGTGTTGGTGGATCGGTGGTTAGCACCATCGCCTCGGTTCGCATCCCGGTGAGGACACCCGGGATCTTCCTGCGTGGAGTCTCCATGTTCTCCCCGTGCAGCGTGGGTTCTCTCCGGGTTCTCCGGCTTCCTCCCACAGTCCAGAAACATGCTGAGGTTAATTGGTGATTGTAAATTGTCCGTAGGTGTGAATGTGAGTGTGCTTGGTTGTCTGTCTCTAAGTGTAGCCCTGTGATAGACTGGTTACCTGTCCAGGTGAACCTGCCTTCACCCTGAGTCAGCTGGGATAGGCTCCGCCCCCCATGACCCTGGTGAGGATTAAGCGGTGTATAGATAATGGATGGATGTTGTGTTGGTGGTGCGTTTTGCATCTTTCTGGTTGAACAGAGAACAGTTGAAGAGGTAAATGGTAAGCCTTAGTACATAGTATAAAAGTACATACATACACTGCATTGTACTGTATGAATGCAGCCTGTGTCAGTGGCGTTTGTGCTTTCACTAAGAAATGCTACTAAATTAAGCAGAAGGAAACTATCACAAATCTGCTCACTTGTACAGTTACCTTACTAACATGTAGTACACTAACAATAAAAAATGATTAATTTATAGTTGAAATACATCACACACTTGATGGACAGGAGCAAGATGTAATTTCTGACTTCTTGTGTTTCAGTCTACTACTATAACTTTGGGTGGAAGGACTACGGCGTGGCGTCTCTGACTACAATCCTTGACATGGTGAAAGTCATGTCATTTGCTGTTCAGGAGGGGAAAATGGCTGTCCACTGCCATGCCGGGCTTGGAAGAACAGGTTTGTAGCTGTTGAATTATTTAGAGCCTCAGTTATGCTTTCGTATTGCTAAGTTTCCTGTTTTACATTTTCCTCCATTCAGGCGTGTTGCTGGCTTGTTACTTGGTCTTCACAACTCGGATGAACGCTGATCAGGCCATCCTGTTTGTGCGAGCCAAAAGACCCAACTCCATCCAAACCAGAGGCCAGCTGCTGTGCGTCAGGGAGTTCGCCCAGTTCCTGGTCCCTCTGCGAAGCGTCTTCTCGTGCGCGGAACCCAGAGCGAGCGCCGTCACCTTGTCCCAGTACCTCACCCGGCAGCGACACCTGCTGCACGGCTACGAGGCCCGACAGATGAAGAACGTGCCAAAGATCGTCCAGCTGGTGTGCCGGCTCCTCGTCGACATCGCGGCCAACAGACAGGTCGTGATCGAGGAGGAGTGGCTGGAGATCCCTGACCTCACAGCCGAGGTGGAGAAGACGGTGTCCCAGCAGGCCCTGCAGCAGCTGGGGAAGGAGATGAGAGGGAAAGGGATCCCTGTTTCGCCTTGTTCCTCTCATCCTCTCAGCCCACCAGCACAACAGACCAGACCCGCTCAGGATCAGCCTCTGCCCAGCGACAATGAGCTCGACCCTCTGTGGAGGCAGCAGAATGTAGAAAGCCCACTGAGGTTCTCTTTGTCCGACAACAAGAGACTCAGCTACAGCGATTCAGTCCTTCACATTCTTGGACAACAGCAGCGCTATTTAGGGAGTCTGAAGAGCAACAAACCAATCAACCGCCTGATCAAGCATTCCTTGTCTCACAGCAACCTTACAGCCTGTAACTCTCCTCCATTTTGTGACCTCTTTCCTCAGGACATTGTCAGAAGCTTTCAGGACCCCTATACAGAAGCAAAGCAAGACATTGGACCCCCTGTGTTAACAAGGCCGCTGCAGAAGAGGCATCAGAGTTTGTCTTTAGATCTGTCCGAGCAGGGAAGAAAAGCCCATTGTAATACCGCTCTGCCTGCCTTATCAGCTAAGATTCAACTGGTGGCCAGCGAGGAGGATGTGTCAGCGGGTCAAGGAGATAACAGAGAAGTCACAGAGGTTCCCTTCATCACCCTCCAGCCTGAGCTCTCCCCAGAGAACAGATGTCTACTGGTGGCCAAAGCTCTGGCCATGGATCTGACTGACAAGGATCTGTCCTCCAAGGTGTCCATGTGGCAGGTAGGCCCCACATAACTTACATTTGATTTTGGATTTCCTCAGCGAGATTTCTACTCAAGACGGCTGATTTCTTGGCCACTTCACCAGGTTTCTAATCCAATTTGACAGCAGAGCAGTTGGATATAAGAAAAGGTCATTAAACTTCGCCATATGTAAAACACCCCTCTGATGAAAATGAAACCTTTTACCATATCCATGTGGGCCTTTTTATATACTAGAAAGGATATCACGGGCGAAATAAGCATTCAGTGTTGAGTGGCTGAGCACGACCACCGTGAAACTGCAGTGTTGTATATAGTGTAAAGTAGTTTTAGCTAGTTTTAAGCCGGTGTGCTCCAGCTGCATTGAGTGGAGGAAGAGACACGGATTCTGGAGTTAGCAACAGTCTAGTTCAGGGCTGGGCAATCCTGGTCCTCCAGGGCCAAATCCTGCATGTTTTAGATGTTTCCCTCTTCCAACACACCTGATTCACATGATCAGGATGGTTATCAGGCTCCTGCAGAGCTTGATGATGAGCTGATCATTTCAATCAGGTGTGTTGGAAACATCTAGAACATGCAGGATTTGGCCCTGGAGGACCAGGATTGCCCAGCCCTGCTCTAGAGTAACATCCAAGCCATGGTAAGGCAAAGAGGGAATATTTGTATTGGGGGAAAAACAGAATATATAATTTTTACACACATAATTAAGTTTTTAGTTGTTGAACTAATGATCGTGAAAGAACTATAAAGTCCAACTCTAACTTACACAAGTATTTGTGCACATAGATATTTATTTGGTGATAAGTCTTAAGACTGACATACTGTACAAAATAGAAGAAATACTTCTAACATCCACTTTAAAGTATTTAGTCATAGAGAAAGGAGACAAGCACCACCAGGTGAATGTGCAGCTTTAGCAGGAAGCAACAGGATGTGTACGGATCGGGTTTTATCGTCACGACTGGCACGAGATGCAGCTAATCATCATCTGTGCTGCTGCTTTCGATGACAGTATTGTACAAATAACAGTGAAAACGTAGCACCCAGGGGCTACACGTGTTCTGTTTTAGATGCCAAGCAGTGAAATTAGTACCGTGTTGTTGTGCTGTGTGGAACCCTTGATCATCATGAGAGACTCTGATCTTCACAGTGTGACTGGCAACTTGTTACTTCCTCCAGAGCTGCCAAAGAGGTGCTAGCCATGAGCTTACTCAGCTTTTTAGAATTCTATTTATTCACTGTGTATGCATGACAGTTTTAAGTTCACACAGTGCAATCTTAATTTTGAGCTTCTGTTTGTCAGAGACCTAAGACCACATGCCAAATCGAGAACAGTCAGTGCTCAGCTTTTAGCCCAGACAGTTTTCTTTTCTATTGGCACTGCGCTTCAGTCAGTTCATTGACTTTGTTGTGATGTGCAGACAGAGCTGAACTCCAGAGAGGGGGCGTGGGAGAGGCTGTGCGTGGAGAGAGACCCTCTGGTCCTCTCCAGTCTGATGTGGTCGTGGCTGGAGCAGCTCAAGGATCCAGTCATCAGCCGGGAAGACATAAAAGCCCTCAGTGAGAAGAACGTAAACCCACAGAAGGCCCTCGACTCACTGGAAAAGGTAGCTGTGTTCTTCCAAAACATCTCTGTCTTAAGATTACAGACTTTGTCGCAGCCTGTTTTTTAACTCACTGTCAGATTTATGCTTCCATGTTACAGAGCTGCTGCACCTCTGTTTGTGGTTTTCCTTCAATAATACATTTAAAATTGTGCAATTTTAGTCTTGCTGTCATCTTTAATTTCTGTAATTTTTCTAGCAAGAATATACTTGACACTCACAACAGTCAGACTGCAGTTAGGGAGCGTCAGCTTGCCTGCATTCGGCCGGTGCATGTCGATATTGATCATTGATAATTTTCTGTTTGTTGTGGCCAACAGGCATATCTAATCTAATATTATAGCCAATGCTATCTATCTGGTAAATGCAACAGCGTAAAGAGGGCAATATTTAATAAGTATGTATTTTTAGACTGACAAGTTTTTGCTTCTTTTGCAGCACTAATGTTTTGAGGTTTCTCTAGAAGAAAGAGTGTATGCATTTATTGTAAACGTTCAATTGATGTTATATTTAGTGTGAATATGTGCAGATCTTACCTTCTTTTAACTTTACTGGACTCTCCCCTCATCATTTCTCTGCTACTGCTAATCAAAACGTTATCAAAATTGCAAAATGGCAAGTGCAGTATCTAAATCACAGAATTTTTTGATCAAGGTAATATGTGTCACAACGTACCATCATAAATGAGGCACTGTGGAGCTACAGAGATGCTCCGGCCTGTAAATCACACTCTGTAAGGAGATGTAAGGAACACACTTGTTTGGTTGAGACCACAGCAAAAATCACATTATCAATTCCCACTAAAATTGTTGCCCGTGATACATGATTTTAAAAATTTTTTTGCATATTGTTCAGCTCAGGCCTCAAACGTTCTGTTGATATACAGTGTGACACTATCATTACCTGTAGGCCTTATATAAAGGATGACTGCAGCATCAGTTTCTGGAAAGTGAGCCTTTAAACCTGCGGCCTTTCTAACAGCTAGCATGAGGTGACTCCTCTGGTTGCTAAAAGGCCCTACTCCTCACTGGGTTTGTTATCTCGGTTTCCTTTTTAGGTTTATGGCAACAGTGACTCATTTCAAGTGTTCTTATCATGTACAGTCTCTCATCATACCTCCTCCTCCTCCTCCTCCCACTCACAGGGCCACCGGCTCACTTTGCTGTGTATCCTCGACTGTGCCGCTCATCTCCTGCCAGTGCCTAAACAAGTGGAGACTAGCTTTCTTAACCAAACCATAAAAGTCTTTACTAAGGTGAGTGTGAACACATGTTGAATGTGGGGTTTTCATAGAGATGAAGGTCCTGTTTACACGTAGCAAAAACAGTGATATTTCAATGCGTTTGGGCCTTTGGTTTACACGTAAACGAAGCTACAAACCAAAACAATCATATCTGAAAACTCCGGCCACAGTGGAGATTTGGAAAAACTCCATCTTTACGTTTGCATGTGAACAGGAGGAGACGGAGTTTGATGTCACAGTACAAAAGCGTCATCAGCGTCATATGTGTGTGACCCATGTTTACAGTTTGGCTGCTGTGATAGAAATGGATGCTGTTAAAGCAGTGCTTGTTTTAACGCCACTTTTAGGAGTAGCTCCACTTCTCTGTCGGTTCAAACAAATGACCCTTGTGAGGTTATCATTGAAGTAACAGGAAGCAATTCGTGCCATTTGTTGTTGCATTTTTTCCAGGATTCTGATTGGCTAGCAAGGCTTGATGCTTCTCGTTACACTGCCCCCTATAGGTTTGGCATGCTCATAGCAGCTCTTAACGAGATGTTTATGCGGGTTTGTGTAAACGAACATTCTTTTGAAAATCATCTGGCGTGAACGATGTTACTTTTGTAAATCCGTTTTTGTAAATACCCAGCTATGTGTAACATGGCCTAAGACGTCTCCTTCGCTCTCCAGATTGACCCCGCCTCGGAGACGAACGAAGCCCTGTACGCGACACTGAAAGCAATCCTGACTCCCATTCTGTATGAGCTGCGTGACAAAGCTGTGGAGGAGAGCGAAGACTCCTGATCAGCCTCGACACGACGGGCCCCGACAGGAAGAAGAGTCACCAGCAGGGTTCCACTCTCATTTGTGGGCATTACTGTGTTTTAAGCCACTTCTTTGCACCAGATACTGCTGAGATCTGCCAATCTGTAGTCTTTGAAGCTATTTGATACAAGACTATGTCATTTAAAGATTTAGCATTCTGTATTCCTTTGACGCTCTTAATAGACTCCATGTACTGCCATTCTCTGTGTTAACGTGCCACTGTGCTCAGTTTGAAACTTTTGTCACCTGTTCTACTGTAATATTTGTGAGGGACTAGATGTTGCTTTTATTATCTAACTCTTAGCTGGTAGGATGATGACTAAGGATCGTTTTCATTATGTTAATGTAAGGGATGAGGGAGGGCTCTTATTTAAACCAAAAGATGGCTTTTTTTACACTGTGTAGATGCTACAGTGTGTCTTATTTATTCAGATCTTTTTATTTGAAATGCAGCAATTTGTTTTAATAGTTATAACCTGAGTTGCAAGGTTGCTTCTTTCCTGTAGAATGTAAAGTGTTTTCTTCGAGTCAAAGCTGTGGCTACTGTTATGGCAATGCAAATTCAACAGGCCACATGCTTTTTTTCAATCAATTCTATGTCCTTAATACTGTGTGTACCAAAAAAACGAAACAAAAAAAGTCACTCTTCTGTTCTGTTGTTCATGCATTTGTAAAACATCAATCTGCCTCTCCTGTTGCATTTAGCACAATGCTGTCTGCCTCAACTGAAACTGCCTCTGTCTGTTTGTAACAACGCCTTGCCTCTTTGTATGTGTGTGTCAGTACATGTGTGTGGGTGTGTGTGTATAAATGTGTGTGTTGCTGCTGAGACGAGTCAGCGCGCCGCCTCTCACCTCATGTTGTCTCACATGTGGACACGGTGTAATGCAGATCTGCTGACACGCTGAATGTGGAACGCTGACGTTAATAATATTAAGATGAAGGACATGAGACATTGTACTGTGGGTTTTTTCAACAAACACTAT
>NW_007578820.1:194564-195763 GCF_000690725.1 Stegastes partitus | reverse complement strand
GATGGTTAAATGCTGGTTGTTTCATGTTTGACAAGTCCAAAATGTGATTCCTGTCTGTTTTGACACAGAGATTATTTATGGGTGGAACCAAGCTAAAACCATTACTCACACTGGGGTGGCACAACATCAAGGGTTTTTTCTTTCTTTATTTTATCATTGTTGAGAATTTAGAAGCTGAATTCATCCAGAGTTCATGCGTCTGTTCTGGAAATGTTTACATACTAGTGGCTATTGAACTAAAAAATATCTCATTTGGATATTTAACATAACATTAAAGGAAACTGATGCATTTTTTTCCCTGTTCTAGTTTTGTGCCAAACGTAAATACATAGCATATATAATTATATTATGAGAATCTGCACATCATAGATCCTTTAAAGAAAAAAATACCCAAAGCAGAAGTATGACGGAAGCTAATAATGAATATCAGCCTTTCTGGAATGTGTGACTTCATATTCATATTTGTTGAAATGTGATTGAACCCTCAAATTCAAACTTAATCATTTTGTCAGAAGATGTTGAGGTCTGTTATTTTTTAACTATGCCCAGAGCCTAAACTGCTGAGCCACCACTTCCTCCAAAACACTGACAGGGCTCGTCCGGGATTTGAACCCAGGCCTCTCGCAAACTTTACGAGAATCATACCGCTAGACCAACCAGCCTGGACAGCAGTGGAGGAAGGGGTGATTTTTAAATGATTATTATTTTTAATTTCTTCTTCTTCTTCTTCTTCTTCTTCTTTTTACCCTAATCCTAACCCTCGTAGTAGTAGTATATTATTACTATTATTTTGTTAATTTCTAAGACTATTATGACTACTACTATAAAAATATATAGATTAAATATATATTTAATATTAACAGTAATAGATAGATAATAGATATCTATTATTGTTCATATTATAACTAAAACCCTGAAACAAACCCCTTCCGTGTCTTCATCTTGAAAGAAAAATGCGCAAGTTTCTTTCAAGATAAACACTAAATTTACCCTAAACTCAATCGACCCTGGTGCCGCATTTGAAGGGTTTGCACACTGCTCTGCCCAAAGCAGTGAAGAACCTGCTGATGGCGCTGCGCTTCTTTTCTGGTGTCCGCAGGTGCTTTCTAAAACAAGAGGCAATCCAGGCTCCAACTGCATCCTGCTGTAGATGCAGTGAAACGGCAAGGTACTGCGCATTGCCATACTTGCTGCGGAGC
>NW_007578820.1:173095-180851 GCF_000690725.1 Stegastes partitus | reverse complement strand
CCAGCCACAAGCTCTGCTCCTGCAGCTCCTCCTCTTCCTGGAGTGGAGCGGATACCCCGGACAACCGCCTACAGGAAGAGGAAGGACCTGAGGCTGCTGCTGCAGAAGAAGGCCACCAACCACCAGGGACCAAAGCCCACCGAGAGACAGCACAGTACACCTGCAGCAAGGGTGGCCGGCCCAAACCCATCGATGCTGGCCACACTCGCATCGCAGGTGTGTCATACTGTGCAGCTGTCGGCGGAATGACTGGAGGAGTGGCGGGACAATATGAGGAGGCCACAGGAGGACAAGGGGGACTAAAAATGACTTTTTGTTTATTCTGTATATAGTTATTCTGTCACATTGCATTTGTCTGTGTGTATACATGAATAAATGAGAAAGTTTCTTTGCAGATGTGTTGTTTCTGTTGGTTTGTCTGATGACGTGTGAAATACACATGTGACAGCATCTGAGAAAACACAGCATGAAGATCATCAGACGGATCCATCAGCTGAAACACAGAACCATCACATGTTCTACAGGACTGACAACAGAACCAGGCTCTCAGCTTCTTGTTCAGGTTATGGCAGTAATGGATCAAGAACAGAGCTCAGAACAGAACAATATTACCCATGAGTTCATCTGTTTAATGATGAATTATAATATAAAGAATCAAACTCATGTCAACGTTTAATTCCTCACACAGAATACTCCTACCGCCACTACTACTACTAAGAGTAATGACAATAGAATAATAGTTAGAAGAAGCTGTTGATCAGTGAGATGCAGACCCACTTCAGAGGTTCTGGTTCTGATGCCGCACAGCCTCCTGAAGGGAAACAGTCTGTTAGCAGAGTTGCGTACATCAGCACACACAGACTACATGTATACTAGCACTACGTTAATCCTAACAGGTAAATACACTCTGCGTGTGTCTGTTAAATACATCCAGAGGAGAGTCACCTGTCAGGACCAACGCAGTAGTAGTAGTAGTAGTAGTATACATGTGATCTGTACATGTGTACTACTACTATGACATTTATCCTGACAGGTAAAAGACCTCTGGAAGTACTTTAACAGATGCATGCAGTCTCTATGTACACTGTGTTACAGTCCAGTACTGTGTACATGTAGGATCTGTACATAGCAGTACTGCACACAGTATTAAATACTCTGTAGCTAGTAGCCAGTACTTTACTTTAACTGCTCCGTTTCCTCCACGCCTGTAACAAGCCGCTGTAACCGCGTATCGGTATTAATAAGCTGCTATTTACCAGCGCCGTCCTAGAGATGGAGTCAACAAGAAGGTGGAGAAAGTTCATCAGTTTAAACATCCGTTCGTCCGTCCAGGTGATGGAGCAGCTCTCAGGTGTGGTCACTCAGTACACAGCTGCACCTTCACCACCCTGACCAGAGCTCACACAGACCTTCCTTCTCCTAAAATGGAGCGACTGTCAAGGACGACACGAAACAGGAAACAGGAAGCAGGAAGCAGCTGCTGCAGGAACCACCAGCACCTGGCGGCAGGTGTTTCCTCCTGAGCAGCTGCTGATGGAGGAGGATGATGAAGGAGAGGACCGAAGATTGTTGCATGTATTTGTTCTTATACTGTTGTTTTGGTTGTTTCATTTTTTCAGATTCATAACTGGTGTGAGGGGCTGCAGGGTGGCGCAGTTGGTAGCACTGTTGCCTCACAGCTAGAAGGTCGCCAGTTCGTGTCCCGGTGGGGGCACCGGAATCTTCCTGCGTGGAGTCTCCATGTTCTCCCCGTGCAGCGTGGGTTCTCTCCGGGTTCTCCGGCTTCCTCCCACAGTCCACAAACATGCTGAGGTTAATTGGTGATTGTAAATTGTCCGTAGGTGTGAATGTGAGTGTGCTTGGTTGTCTGTCTCTAAGTGTAGCCCTGTGATAGACTGGTTACCTGTCCAGGTGAACCTGCCTTCACCCTGAGTCAGCTGGGATAGGCTCCGCCCCCCATGACCCTGGTGAGGATTAAGCGGTGTGTAGATAATGGATAGCTGGTGTGAGAAACTTTGTGTAGCTTCACAGATGAAGTTGGGGCGTTGAGTGGAACCATCAAACAGAACCAGGTTGTTTCTGATCCTCTGGACCTTTCAGCAGAAACCAGTCCAGAGACAGTATGTTTATCTCTGTAAACATATACTCGTTCTGAATCAGGTGCCAGCAACACCTTTAAAACAGGCGGGACAGGAAGGCTGAGCAACTCTCAGAAAAACACCTGCAGCATCCCACAGGTGAGCAGGTGAACAGGAAGCAGGTGAGTGAAAAGCTGCTCAGTGTGAACAGTTTGGAGGCTGAAAGTCAACAAACACCTGAGTGGAGGCTCCAGATACAGCAGCTCACCTGTCAGAGGTGAACGCCTGTTGGATCATGAAGCTCAGCAGCTCTGTCTGGATCCTGCAGACGTTAAACTGACTTCTGGTTCTGTCCTGGCTTGGTACCTTCTGGGTCGTCAGTGTTTGTGTATTAATGATGTTGTTCATGAAATAACTCCACAAAGTTCTGCTGCTTGTGTCTGTTGATGTAAAGTTCAGTTCAGACTGGGCTGAAAGTCAAACAGAACCGTTCCTGGGTCCGACCCGGTCATATAACTGATGAGACTTTAGTGGCTCAGAGAGCAGTTGAAGTCCAGGTCTGGAGGGTTCTGGTATCCTTCAGATCCCAAAGGCTTCCTGAGTGTTTAAAGAAAAGGAGACAGAACCAAGTTCTACACATTCTGACCCACCTTGTTCCAGAAACAGTTGAACAGTTTTATGTCTGTTTTGGTCTCACTCTGTATTTGGTAAATGATCCAGATGTGGATCCTGGAGCAGCTCAAGGATCAAACATCTGGAACCACCAGCTGCCGCCACGCCTGGACCGGAACCTCCAAGTGTGTATTTATCCGACTGTTGTGTGTCTGTTGTGTCGCTCACTGGTTGTCTGTGCAGCAGCGTCGCTTTATTGTGAAGGGACCCGGAAGTGTGTGTCGTCCCGGAGCGTGAGCACCGGCAGCTGACAGAGTCCCGGTTCTCGCCTCGTTCCGGCTCCAGAGCTGCCGGAGCACCGCTTTGTTTCAGCAGCTAACGGAGACGGACTCAGCGACCCGGCGGCCTGGTTCTGACTGAGCCGAACCGTCCAGGACACCGGTCATCAGCCGGTAACCGACCGAAGCTGCGCAGCTTCGGTGGGATTTTAGGGAGAAGAGTGAAGCGCTTTAAAATGGCTCCCGCCGCCCGGCGGCCGTAGCGGACAGCAGGTAAGAGCCGCACACCTGCGGCCGGAGGCGGGCAGCAGCCGGTAGCTGCACCGGAACCGACTTGTGACGCCTTGTGTCTGCGGCCGGTTCTGTCGCTCCGGGACTGAGCCGTTGCTCTGCGGAGGAAGATCCCACCACAGTCCGTTCAAATATCCGGCAACCGAAGCGGTGCCGCTGCTCCGTGAACCGGGCCTCCGGTTCGGCGGGGCCTCGCACTGTTCACGGTTTTTTAGGGTGAACCGGTCAGTTCGGTTCACATGTGATCACGGCAAATCGGTGTTATCGGAGCAGATTAGAGCGAAGCTCTCAGGCCCTCCGGGCCAGAAACTGGGTTAGAACCGGAGCAGCCGCAGCGGAACCGACGTTTAAATAGTGAACTGTAGAAAGTAACGACGGGTTCGAGTAACGGAGCTTCGCAGGTTTGCAGCACCGAAGCACCGCTGCAGGATCCCCCCCGCCCGCCGAACCAGGCCGCCTTAAAGTGCGTGTTTAGTGAATGGACTCTGGTTCGGTGTGGGCGGACCGAAGGCTGCAGCTGCGGTCATCTTCAGCCAGAACACCTGTCCCCCTGTGAGCATGCGCACCAAGTCTCAGCTGGAACAGTGAAACTTGTGATTTACAAACATTCATGTGAACCAAAGTCAGAACCGATAAAAGGTTCTGATCAGACCAGGAGCTGTTCACCGGTAGACGTGTTTCTCTGACAGCTGCTGTCTGATGACAAACCTGATGTCAGAGGAGACAAACTGAACCGCATCGAGCTATTACAAAGTTAGAACAACAAACAAACAAACAAACAAACGGGTGTTTGTTTTCCCAGGTGTGATATGACGTCATCCACACCTGTCTCAGCACAGACCGATAGGATCAGAGCAACTGCTGACTTCAGGGTTTCTGTGTTTTGTGTGGAAACAGCTCCTGTACTGACCCGAACCCAACTGGACTGTGTCCCAAACACAGACAGGAAGCGGCGGCTCAGTGACTTCCGGCTGTTTGCAGGAATGTTTCCTCTGATTTGTGGAGCAGCTGCTGGGTCGGGGTCTGCTGTTGGCGGTTCTTTGTCACTTCTGGTTGTTCCGCGTCTGTTCTCCACTAGTTGTGTATTTTCAGTTATTTTGTTTTTTGTTGTTTTTGTTGTTTTGGTGAAGCAGCAACATTCCTGTACCTGTCTGGACAGAGTTGGTGTAGTTTGTAGCTGCAGGAGGTCATTAGACTGAAAGCTGTTTCACAACAACAACAACAACAACAACCTGTGCAGAGACTCTCTGGGTGTGGATTTGGTCATAAAACCTGGTGCTCCTTCAGGCAGTAGTCTTTGACCTGTGATCAGTAAAGGTGTGTTTTATTGGTCCTTATCAGCTTTGTTGCCGTGGAGACGATGTTGTTGCAGCAGACCGGTACAGTCACGGTGACTGATTATTGATCGGCCTGTGTGTCTCTGTGAGGACCAGAAAGTCTCAGAACACCTGTCAGGTGAGACGATGACACCTGAGTCAGTCTGAGCTTCATCAGAGAGTAAAACCAGAGTTCAGACCCAGACAGCCAAAACATGACGACAGAGATCAAAAGTAAACACAAGAAATGGACAAAAAATCAAAATGTACAAGACATATCAAAGAACTGCTGTTAGTTCCACAAAGAACTTCTTAGCCACAGGTTCTTAAAGAACCGTTCTTGGTTCCAGTTAGCATGTTTATTTTCCTGCATGCAGAATGAAGTGTGTCTGTGGTCCTAAGCTCTGTCCTGTCTGTTCTAGCAGCACCAGGAGGCAGCATGTCGGCGGCCCAGACCCAGAAGGAGGCCAGTGAGGCGGGCTGGAGCTGCCTGGAGGCTCTGGGCCTCAGCCAGAAGGAGCTGGTTCTGGCCGAGGCCCTGCAGATGGAATACGATGCCCTCTCCAGGCTCAAACAGGACAAAAGCGGAATCGGCCCTGCCGAACCTCGACCTCCAGGCCAAACCCGCTCTAAGACCCCGAACCCCTGCATGGAGCAGCCCTGCCCTGCCCCCAGCCAGCCCATCCCTGCTGGAGGAAGCCTGCTGAGGGGACTGTCTGGGTCCGACTCCTCCCTGAACCAGCCGGGAGGCTCCCAGTCGGCGCCCTCCATCCCCAGCAGGGCGCTGCCTCCCCAGGGAGGCTGCGGCAGAGAGTCCCTGTACATCCTGGACAGTCCGGACCTCAGCAAGTTTAGAGACTCTCCAGGTTCTGGCCTCAGAGACTCTCCTGGATCTGGTCCAGGGTTTCTCTCCAAAGGCTTCCCTGCTCTTCCGGATGATGTTCCCCCTGCCATCCCCCCGAGGAACCCGATCCCCCTGCTGTCAGAGAACCCCTTCCTGCCTCCTCGAGCGTCCACGCTGGCTCGGGATGTGAACCTGTTCACACCCGACGTGGATCCGCCAAAAGTGCCGCCCACAGAGCTGAACTACGACAACATCAACGACTCGCTGTCTCGACTCAATGACAGCCGGCCGCCACCGATGCGAGGCCGCAGAGCCAACGGGGACCAATCAGGGAAGCCCGTGGCTCGCAGTAAAACCCTCCCCCCTCAGGTGCCACCCAGGACGTATGTACCTGTTCCCAAGAGCAACAAGAACCAGCGGAGAGTGTCGGCCGACCCGGTAAGACCCCGAACCAGCCACCCTGATTGACTGTTTTCTGGTCCCAGTCAGGGAATCTTAGTGTTTTCTGATTGGCTGGAGGTGATCTGTGGTCATACCTGCAAACAATCGTATGAATGTTAAAGAAAACCAACAGATCTGGGATATGTTTTAAATATAACCCTGGTGATCTACTGTAAGCCCAGTCGGACTACATCCGATGTGTGTGCCGGTCTCCAGGTGAGGAAAAGTTAAGTCGCTTTAAAACAAACATGCAGTAAATGTTTCTCTCCAGAATCAGCATGACCTTCACCAGGCTGATCCTGATCACCACCGATTCATCTGCACATTCATGTTTCTTCTGTAAAACGGTGGAAGGTTTTCAGCATCATTTCTCACAGCGACGTCTTCGGGAGTCTTTGGTCCCACCAACAGCACAGAACCTACAAAATAATTAGTTCACATGTGAACAGGAAGAAGCTGTAAATGGTTATGTCTGCTGGATATCTTTATGTTTTGTTTCTGCACAGAGGAAGCTCTGAATTCTGCTTCAGAACCCATCAGTGGGTCAGTCTGGGTGTTTTCTCTTCACTGTTTATGTCCAGCAACCAGGAACCAACATCTAGAACCAACATCTAGAACCAACATCTAGAACCAACACCTAGAACCAACATCTAGAACCAACACCTAGAACCAACACAGAGAACCAACATTTAGTACCAACATTTAGTACCAACATCTAGAACATGAACCAATGATCCACATCAACATTTAGTCTAAAACCTAGAACCTTGTCTGGTCCAACTTCACCACATCAGGTTCTACTGATGTTAGAGCCTCAACAGAACCATGGATCCATCCATAGACAGACACTGACAGGAACTTTGTGGGATCAATAATGAAACCGTGTCCTGCTCGATCCATTCAGTGGTTCTGATGGAACTGTTCTGTCTGAGTCCTCAGAACACTTACTGTCTGATGGAGTTTTATTTCTGGAGACACTGAAACGGAGAAAAATTCACAAGTTTTTTCGAGGGTAAAAATATAACAAATCCGGGTCTGAAACATCTAAAATTCTCAGAATTCAGCCAAAAATTTAGCACAACTTAGTTTTTGGCTCCAATGAGCACATTTATGAAACACCATGAGGCGGAGCAGCCACGGGTTTCCTGACTCGGACTGGATTCCATGAACGTGAGTCTCGGTGTGAATGTTGTTTTAACAGCAGCAGCTGTGCAGCAGCTGCATCCTCATAAAGTCGCTAAACTCAGCAGAGTGTGTTCTGATTGGCCTCCAGGAAGAAGCAGCCAGAGGAAGATTACACATCAGTTTATTCTCAGCCTTCAGTGTTTGTGTTCAGGTTGCTGCTCTGACTCCTGGCTCGGTGTCACATTGTGTCACCACAACCGGTGTTTCCACCCAGTCTAGGGTCAGCAGTCAGACCAGTCTAACCATAACACCAACCCTAGACCAGTTCTAACCCCAACCCCAGCCAGTTCTAACACCAACCCCAGACCAGTTCTCACCCCAACCCTAGACCAGTTCTAACCACAACACCAACCTTAGACCAGTTCCAACCACAACACCAACCCCAGACCAGTTCTCACCTCAATCCTAGACTAGTTCTAACCACAACACCAACCCTGGACCAGTTCTCACCACAACCCTAGTACAGTTCTCACACCAACCCTAGACCAGTCCTAACTACAACACCAACCCCAGACCAGTTCTAACCCCAGCCCCAGACCAGTTCTAACTCCAACCCTAGACCAGTTCTAACACGAACCCCAGACCAGTTCTAACTCCAACCCTAGACTAGTTCTATCACCAACCCCAGACCAGTTCTAACCACAACACCAACCCTAGACCAGTTCTAACCACAACACCAACCCTGGACCAGTTCTCACCCCAACCCTAGTC
>NW_007578820.1:170333-171900 GCF_000690725.1 Stegastes partitus | reverse complement strand
TTCTATCACCAACCCCAGACCAGTTCTAACCACAACACCAACCCTAGACCAGTTCTAACCACAACACCAACCCTAGACCAGTTCTAACACTAATCCTATACCAGTTCAAAGCACAACACCAACCCGAGACCAGTTCTAACCCCAATCCTAGGCCAGTTCTAACCCGAACCTTAGACCGGTTCTAAACCTAATCCTAAACCAGTTCTAACCCCAACCCTAGACCAGTTCGAACCCCAAACTTAGACCAGTTCTAACCCTAAACCCAGACCAGTTCGAACCACAACACCAACCCTAGACTATTTCTAACACCAACCCAAGACCGGTTCTTACCCTAACCCTAGACCATTTCTAACCCTAACCCTAGTCCAGTTCTATTACCAACTCAAGACCAGTTTAACCACAACACCAACCCTAGACCAGTTCTCACCTCAACCCTAGTCCAGTTCTAACACCAACCCGAGACTAGTTCTAGCCACAACACCAACCTGAGACCAGTTCTAACCCGAACCCTAAACCAGTTCTAACCCCAACCCGAGTACAGTTCTAACACCAACTCCAGACCAGATTCTGGACAAGTCTCGTTTCATACGACCTTACAAATAAAACTCACACTAACCTTTAGTTGGAACATTTGAATCTGCTGCAGGGTCCAGGCTAACTGTTCACTGGTGGCACCACCTGGTCACAGGCAGAACACCAGACTGGATGAGCAGTTTCTTATCGATGGATGCTATGATTTACGACGTTCCCCAAATGCCTCACAGAGCAGGCTGCGGTCGAAGCTCGTTGGTTTGAAAAGGGTAAACTAGGTTTGGGTGTCAGGTGAAGCTGAGTGGTTTGCAGGTTCACTCCACCTTTAACGAGAAGGTCACATTTTTTAAGGGTTGAAGTGTAAATACTGCAGAACAGTTATTAAAGTTCTACTTCCTGATGCAGCTTCATGATCATCAGTCACTCACACCAGAGCGAGCCGTGGCTGTGATAAGAAGAACGACTCTGTTGGTTTAAAAGCCATGAAGGTGATGTTTGTAGAAATGCTGAATGTCAGACCTGGTGATGGGATGGTTCCTGCAGAGAACCGCAGACTGTGGGACAAAGTTCAGGGATCAGCGCTGCGTCACAGTTTAAATCCATCACACAGTGAATGTTGAACCAAAGCGGCCTTTAAAAAATCATATTTCAAATCTAATCCCAGAATCTGTCAACAAAAATCCCAGCTAGCTGTTTTCTCAGGTCACTGAGCACTAATCCAGACGACTGCTGAGGTTTTTATTTTTCATCATCATCTGTCATCAGTGGAGCTCTGCTCTGATTGGCCGCTCTGTGTCGACAGGTGTCTCTGGGCTCCAGGATGAACGGGTTTGGATATGAGCTGTTCCAGGTGTCGGAGGAGAGAGACGAGGAGGTGGCGGCCTTCTGCCACATGCTGGATGTGTGAGTAACGTTTTATTAAAGAACACAAGATGAGCCTGAAGGACTCCTTCAGAACCACTGTTCTGTTCATGAACCAGCTGCCTCTTCACTGGAACAATGTTGTTATGATGCTGCCAACTCCGTGCTTCACTGT
>NW_007578820.1:166854-168447 GCF_000690725.1 Stegastes partitus | reverse complement strand
TGTGTCATAGACATTAAACTGGTGCCACTATAAGACATCCCATAATACTGATGCTACCAGCTGCTGACAGAGGACATGAACAGAACCAGGTCCAGTGTTCAGACTGAGACACCTGGATGGATGTAGAACTGATCTGGTGTCAGGTTCTACCAGAACCCAGATGTGTTCTTCCTCCTAAATGTCATGTGTCTATCTGCTTTCTGTCTGCTGTCTGTCTGTCTGTCTGACTGTCTTTCTGACTTTCTTTCAGCTCCCAGACTCTGGCCGGTCTGGAGTTCGTCCAACAGTGTCTGAAGTTCGACTGGGACATCCGACTGTTTCTGACCAGGAGATCTTCCATCAACACAGAGCTGAGCCGCACGGTGAGAACATGGTCACCGTCATCATGTCCATCATCTGTAATGGACATCATGACCTCAGAGACACACAACACCACCTCAGACACATGCACCACAACTTTTTTCATTTATTATTCTGTATTTCTGATCTGAAACAGCAGCTGAAGACCCAGATGTTTAAATGTTGGCGGTACTGATTATGGACACAGACCAACAGGTCAATAAATCTGCACATGAAGTTACAGTTTGGACCAATCAGAGTTTCTGGTTTGTGATTGACAGAAGGAAGACGATGACACAGCGTCTACGATGAACCACAGCATCCTCCTACAAGAGCGACCAATCAAACAGACCGTCACTAGGTGAGGGCAGAGCCTGCTGCTGCAGCGCTGACTGGAAGGACTGGGAGGACTGGGAGGACTTGAAGGACTGGGAGGACCGGGAGGACTTGAAGGACTTGAAGGACTGGGAGGATTGATGATGTGATGTTCAGTTGTGTCACTGATGTGTTGTTGTGTTGCTCAGGGAGGCTCTGACTCTGCTGCTCGACACGTTTCACAACGAGGCCGAATCCTTCCTGCTGTCAGAGGTAACGCAGACACACAACTACACAACTACAGACACCCAACTACACACACATCTACAGACACAACTACACATCTACAGACACAACTACACATCTGCAGACACACATCTACAGCTACTGGGGCGGCTGTGGCTCAGGTGGTAGAGCGAGTCGGTCGATGATCGGAAGGTCGGCGGTTCGATTCCGCCCTGTAACCTGTTTCCTTGCCTGGTGTGAATGCGTATGGATGGATTGTTTGAGGTGGTGGTTGGAGGAGCCGTAGGGGCAGAATGGCAGCCATGCCTCTGCCAGTCTGCCCCAGGGCAGCTGTGGCTACAATCGTAGCTACCACGACCAGAATGAATGTGTGTGAATGAATGACTGACAGTGTAAAGCGTCTTTGAGTGTCTAGAAAAGCGCTGTATAAATCTGATCAATTATTATTGCTATTATTATTAAACAACTACACAACTACAGACACACGTCTACAGACACACATCTACAGCTACACAATTACAGACACACAACTACAGACACAACTACACAACTAGATACACAACTACAGACACACAAATACAGACAAACTACACAACTGCAGACACACAAATACAGACAAACTACACAACTGCAGACACACAACTACACAACTACAGACACACAACTACAGACACAACTACACAACTACAGACA
>NW_007578820.1:165301-166434 GCF_000690725.1 Stegastes partitus | reverse complement strand
AGTCTCTCAGTCAGATGTTTCTCCTCCTCTGTTCAGGTCTTCTCCATGTGGAGCCATGATGCAGACATAGATAGACACAGTCCAGAGGTCCAGAACTGAGAAGGTTCTGCTTTTCTCAGCTCGTTGTAGAACCATGTTCATGCAGGTGGACTGATGGAAACCACAGCTGGACTCTGTTTGGTTCTTTGAGGTTCTGCTCTGGAGCTGAATTTTGATCTTAGTCTTTATGAAGGATGAGTTTGAATTTGTTTATCAGAGGAAATACTCTTGTGTTCTACATAGAAGTAGTCTGATTACTGTGAGGTGACGCTCTTTACAATCATGTGACATTTAAGGACATCACAGGTGTTTTTTTTCAGGCTGCGTTCAGCGTATCCACACAGCGACCGGTCAAAGAACGCCGGCTTCGTGTGGTCGCCGTCGGTGGGCCATGAGGAGCTTCACCAGGCTCTGGGAGTCAGCGTGAAGGTCACAGTCATCAGTGAGCACTTCAGAGAGCCGCTCACCTTCACCTGTGATGGTAAGGCGCTGCGTTCACTGACATCAAGACGTTGTTTCACCTGAAACTGAACAGACAGACGAGGAACGAATGACTTAGGTCACCAGTTCATGTGGGGATAGTTCCTCCAGGAGAAAAGCTGGACCTGTAATAAAACCTTGTCCTACCTTCTGTGATAACTCTGGATGTGAGTGACAGTGGAGTGTTTGTTCCAGGTTCGTCCACCGTCGACCTGCTCATCTATCAGACTCTGTGCTACGCTCAGGACGACCTGGACCACGTGGATGTGGACGGATACCTGCTGAAGGTCTGTGGACACGACGAGTTCCTCAACAAGTAAGAACCCAGAACGTAGTTATTTATCAGTACTACAGATTGTAATATGTTCATATTACAATCTGTAGTAACAGTTTATTAGAGTTAGTATCAGAGTGAGTCCTGTCTATAGACGGTTCTGGTAGGTTCTGGAGGTGAAACGGTCCTTCCATTGTCTAGAACCGGTTCTGACCAACCACCATCACATATGCTGATATGAGGCTGGAGAGTTTACCCAGAATGCACTTTGTAAAGTTTCCTCTAGTGACTGATCAGAACCAGAACCACATCCAGGGTACCAATGATTGTTTCTGTGACT
>NW_007578820.1:160439-163401 GCF_000690725.1 Stegastes partitus | reverse complement strand
AACTACACAACTACAGACACACAACTACAGACACAACTACACAACTACAGACACACAAATACAGACAAACTACACAACTACAGACACACAACTACAGACACACATCTACAGACACACAACTACAGACACACAACCCAAGCAGTGTCAACTGTCCATCTGTCCGTCTGTAGGTGGAGCTACCGCTGCACGTGGAGCGTCTTGTCCAATCGGTGAAGGCGCTGTGCAGCTCGCTGGCTGCCGTGGAGACGCCCGACGTGACGGCGGCGCTCAGCCAGCTCCCAGCATGCCCATGTCGGCTGCAGCCCAAAGTCCTGAAGGTGAGAGACGAGCCGTCTGGTTCAGAGTTTACTGGATAAACCTTCAGATCCGGTTCTGAGTCTGTCTGTCTTCTGTTCCTCAGGACGCCTCGGTGCTGGCAGTCAGAGAGAACAGAGGTACCGACTCACCTGTCTGCTGACAGTTTCTACTGAGACTGTCAGATGTTTTCAGAACTGTCATTTTTCCTCTATTTTTGTTTTCAGAAAAAACAATGAATCCATTTTAAGATGCAGTGTCTCTCTAACCCTACAAAAATGCAGAATTTTAAAGCGTTGGTGGTGTTGATCCTCAGAAAGTTCCTGTCATGGATCCATAGTTCATAAACATTTGTTGTTGCAGAGAAAGTGGTGGAGAAGCTGACGGCGGCCATCTTGGATCTGGTGGAGCTGTACTGCAGCACGTTCAACGCCAACTTCCACCCGACGTTGCAGAGCCTGAGCTGCACGGCGCCGGTGCAGGAGGCTGGCCTGGTCACCAACGTGTTGTCCTTCAACGTGCACGCTGCCCATCGCATCCCCATCACCTGGGCTGCCAGGTGCAGCAGAACAAACGCACCTTCTTCACATGTCACACTGCGCTCAGGCTTCTATAGAAATGCCTGTTCTGGTGTTTTTCATATCCAGTCTGGAACCTTCCTCTGGAGACACAGTTCAGATCTGGTTGATTCAGCAGTGAATGATTCCAGATCTTATTCAGATTTTTCTTGATGATTTCACGTCATGTCTGTTTTTTTCCTGTCCTTGTGAAGCACTGATTTTAAAAAGTATTAACATCATTAGATCACGCTCTTGTCCTTCTCTCTCATTGGTCACAGCTATGAGGGTTTCTTCTTGTCCTGCTCGTTGACTCATGGGGGGGCGGAGCTCTGTGCACCGCAGCACACTAGCAAACAGCCAGTCAGCAAATACCTGTTTCACCTGGTGGTGTGGGACCAGAGGTAGGTACCTGAGCTCACCTGTCAGACACTTCTCTGTTCAGAACCAGCGGTGAGGTAACGGCATCGCTACCATGGTGATGTAGCTATACAGCATCGGTTACCATGGCGATGTAGCTGTACAGCATCGGTTACCATGGCGATGTAGCTGTACAGCATCGGTTACCATGGTGATGTAGCTGTACAGCATCGTTACCATGGTGATGAAGCTGTGCGGCATCGTTACCACGGTCATGTAGCTGTGCAGCATTGCTACCATGGTGATGTAGCTGTGCGGCACTGTTACCATGGTGATGTAGCTGTATGGCATCGTTACCATGGTGATGTAGCTGTATGGCATCGTTACCATGGTGATGTAGCAGGTTGAACAGAGCCTCTGAGCTCTATAGAGTTCTGCACACAACAGCCAATGTGTTCCATGAACACTAAGTGTCAAACAAATGTAGATCTGCCCCCTGCTGCCCCCTGCAGGGTGTGTTTTCCAGTGCAGATCAACCAGTTGCCCCGAGAGTCGCAGCTGACGGTGACGCTGTATGCCAGCTGCCTGCCACCGCCTGGTGGCGCCGAGGAGAAGGGGAAGCAGCGACGCAGCATCGAGGCTCTGGGCTGGGTCACCATGCCACTGTTCAACTTCAGGCAGTGAGTCACATCACACGTCTGACATCACACGTCTGACATCACACAAACAACAAACAATCAGGATTCAAATCTCATTTAAAAAAAGATCATTTCCACCTTAAACTGGTGCAAAAAGATTCACAACAAAACAAGACATAGTGTCTGATGTTGACAATATTCTGGGAGAGGAAATCTGTGAGCTTCTGGAGCTTCTCTCCTGCTCTCAGTGCTCACATCATTTTAATATCAGCTGAACTCACAATAAGCTGCTCTTATCTCCAGATGGTTCTGGTGTCAGGCAGCACAACCAGGAGGAACCAGTGGACCTCCTCCAGGCGACACGTTGAGCAGCATCGCTTCATTTAAACCTGATTTTATGACGTCGTCTGACAAACTCACCAAACGCAGGAGTTCAGAACCACCATGAGCTGAGAGTTCACTCAGATTTACTGTAAGATGATCCTCAGAGAGGAAGTCAGAGGACAGAAAGACCTGCTGTCACTCATTCATCTGTCCATCACACAGAGTGTTCTTCTGAAGGGGGCGGGGCCAGCATCAGGGGGCGGGGTCAGCAGCAGCTCATCTAAAGCTACTGACACTGTTTAAACCAGGATGATGGAGTCGTGGAGGAATGAAGCATTCTGAGACCTTCTTCATCTGAAGGGAACAGAAACTATGAGGAGCTTTGAGAACAGGAACAGCAATGATCAGCAGCTCAGGACTTCAAGCTTCATATAATTTTTTTTTTTTTTACATGTGATCCAGTGAAGCTTCCTGCAGCAGGAAGAGTGTTTGGACTGATAAGAGTGTTTCTGTGTCTGCAGCGTCCTGACATGTGGTCGGAGGTTGCTCGGTTTGTGGCCTTCAACTCCAGGGAGAAGTGGAAACGCTCGCACGAGTTCCCCCAACTTCAGCCAACCGGACAGCGTCATCCTGCAGGTCAGTCTCTAGATATAAACCCAACCACATCAGAACAAAGGGTCCAGATTGATCACTTTAATGGACTTTTTCCATCATTTCTGAGCCTCAGAACTTCATCAGAACAGCAGATAGACACATGACATTTAGGAGGAAGAACACATCTGGGTTCTG
>NW_007578820.1:156078-158899 GCF_000690725.1 Stegastes partitus | reverse complement strand
ATCAGAACCAGAGACCAGAGGAGCCAGTTGGTGGAGATACATTCAGCTGATGGTGGAACATCTTTCTACATCTGATGAGCAGAGCAGAGAGGAGAAGTCTGGAGACATGGTGATAGTTCAACATCTGCAGGACGAGGAGACGTTGTTAGGTCCAGTTGAATTCAGTGATTTTAATGAAATATCACAAATTGAAGCTCAGATTTGGTTCATTTTCCCGACGGAACCACACATCACCCGATGCGTTCAAAGACCAACTGAAAGCTTTTCTTTCTGTTTTCAGAATTTCTGGCTGATGAATTGTCATTTTGGTGATTTAAAAAAAAAGAAACCTTTGGGGTTTGAAAGGCAGAATCAAGTTAAACCTCCTGTAGATGCTGTAAAAAATGTAAATCGTTAAATATCTGCAGTCTGTGTCTGTCGGTCTCAGGCTCTGAAGTACGAGTGTTACCTGGACAGTTCTCTGGTTCGGTTCCTCCTCCGTAGAGCCGTTGGAGATGTTCGTATCGCCCACTACCTGTTCTGGTGAGCTGCAGTCTTTCAGCGATACTCTGTCAGATGTCCAGCAGATGGGTTTTAAGTCCTGCTCCTGCATGTTGCTGCTTCCTCGGCCTCAGTTTGTGTGTCTGTGTGTGTCAGGCTGCTGAAGGACAACCTGCAGGACAGCCAGTTCAGCGCTCGCTATCAGCACCTGCTGGCCGCTCTGCTCTGCTGCGTCGGCCGAGGCCTTCGAGATGAGTTCGACCGGCAGTGCTGGCTCGTCTCCATCCTTGCTAAGGTGGCCCACAAGGTCCGAGACACGGCACCGTCCAGCCGACAGGTGAGCTGGTTCCAAAACCCTGAAAGACCCCCAGTGAAGATCCAGTTTCACCTGTTGACGTGTCCAGATTTCAGTCAGTGGTGGCTGAGTTCTGACACCTTCAAACTGAACCAATGCCTCAGTTTCAGTGATAAAAAAAAATACAAAGTCAGTTTCACTCTCTGAAGCACATGAACAAATATTTGCTGATTAATTCTCTGACAGTCAGTTGGTTGTCGACAGATTGTCTCTGTGTGTGGTTGTGTGTTCAGTGTGTCCTCAGAGAGGGTCTGGAGGAGATGAAGCAGTTCTTCTCAGTGAACAGCAGCTGTAGACTCCCTCTGAACCCGGCGCTGCTCGTCACAGGAATCAACATCCAGGTACAACACCCTCAGTCTGTTCATCAGTTCATCAACCAGAGATAATGTATCAATCAGATATAGATAACGTATCAACCAGAGATGGATAACGTATCAATCAGAGATAACGTATCAATCAGAGATAACGTATCAATCAGAGATAAGGTATCAATCAGAGATAGATAACGTATCAATCAGAGATAGATAGCGTATCAACCAAAGATGGATAACGTATCAACTAGAGATGGATAACGTATCAATCAGAGATAACGTATCAATCAGAGATAGATAACGTATCAATCAGAGNTAGAACCTGACACCAGATCAGTTCTACATCCATCCAGGTGTCTTAGTCTGAACACTGGACCTGGTTCTGTTCATGTCCGCTGCCAGCAGCTGGTAGCATCAGTATTATGGGATGTCTCATAGTGGTACCAGTTTAATGTCTATGACATATAGTCACAGAAACAATCATTGGTACCCTGGATGTGGTTCTGGTTCTGATCAGTCACCAGAGGAAACTTTACAAAGTGCATTCTGGGTAAACTTTCCAGCCTCATATCAGCATGTGTGATGGTGGTTGGTCAGAACCAGTTCTAGACGATGGAAGGACCGTTTTACTGATGTCTGTCTGTCTCAGGTGGACTTCCCCACCTCATCCTTCGAGGTCCGGTTCAGTACCCCGTCTCCAGCAGAATTCTGTCCTCAGTATGACTTCTGCAGACTCGACACCATCAGTCAGATCCAGCTGCAGGACGTTCTACACAAGAAGGCCTTCTTCTGGTCAGAGACACACGACTCACACACAGACACTGACCCTGGAACAGTACATTGCTGTCACTGCACAGAAACATGTTTTGGGATCTTCTGCTGATGGATCATCAGCTGGAGACTCTGAATGTGTGACCTGTAGAGTCGGCAGGTTTAATGTGTGTCTGCTGTGTGTGTGTGTGTGTGCAGGCTGACAGCCGAGGACCGCCGCCTGCTGTGGGAGAAGAAGGCCTTCTGTCAGGGTGAGAGCGCCGCGCTGCCTCTGGTTCTGGCCAGCGCCCCCTGCTGGCAGTGGGCCTGCCTGCCTGAGATCTACGCCCTGCTGAGGCAGTGGGCCTGTCTGGGTCACCTGGACGCCCTGGGCCTGCTGCACGCCTCGTACGTCCTCACCTGTCCTCCACAGTCACACACAGTTTTTGTGTATCTAGAGGTTCTGACCCAGCAGATGCTCCCGTCCTGTGTTCCAGGTTCCCGGATCAGGAGCTGAGGAGAACAGCGGTCCAGTGGATGGACTCCATCTCTGACCCGGAGCTGCTGGATGTTCTGCCTCAGCTGGTTCAGGTAACAGCGACTGGGTCAGCCTGAACCAGGAGACGCTAATGGTAGAAAAGTGCAGTTTTGGCCGTTGGAGAACTGAGAATGTGGTTTAAGGAGCTCGTTATCGTTAAAGTGTCAACAACAGGACTCCGTTTATCACCCTGTGGACACATGAAGAATCTTTAGATGCTCTACTGTCCAATGGTCCTCAAATGCAGCATCTGTTGTTCCATCAAACATGAACTAAATCTGAGCTTCAGCATCAGAATCTCTGAACTCGTCTCATTTAAACATTCTCCAGAACCTTCCTCCTCCTGGTTCTGACCCTGTAGAACCAGAACCTTCCTCCTCCTGGTTC
>NW_007578820.1:150635-152378 GCF_000690725.1 Stegastes partitus | reverse complement strand
TTGTAGATGTTGGTTCTGAGTTCCAAGCTACTTCACGTTGTCTTCATGATAATTCAACAGCAGATGAGGATTATTTCCGTACAGACACTGAAGAGCAGCCAGAGGAGCTGATGCTAGTTCAACACACATTCTGGGTTCTCCTTCACGGTTCTTCTGGTTCCTCAGAGCTGCAGGACTTGATTTAAAGGTCCACAGTGAGGAACAATGAGCCGGGAGCAGAAAGCGTTGCTGAGTTCAGAGTTGCTTCGGTCTGTCTCTGCAGGTTGATCGAGTCGAGCCTCGGCAGCGTCGCCACCAAACTGAACTTCTTCATCCACAATCTGGCTCAGATGAAGTTTGCTTCGTCGGAGGATCGTCCCACGCTGGCCTTTGCTCCCAGAGTCCACACGGCGAAGAGCGACGGCCTCATCAGGAACCTCTACATCTGCAGACACATTCGCACGGCCAGCAAAGGATACGTGAGTCCAGCACTGATCAGAACCCTGAAGAACCTGCAGCTCCTCTGGTCAACACTCTGCATTTTAGATCCACACTCATGTAGTTCTGAAACTTCCACAAGTTCAGTACTCAGCTGGTTTAGATACTGTCACTTGTCTCTTCTGAGGATTTAAACCCAACCTCCTCAGAACATCTGGTTCTGTATCTGCAGAACCTTTATCTACTGACCAGAGTTCTACCTTCAGACTGTGAATGTTCCAGAGGTCCAGGTCCTTGAAGTCCACAGAGGAGGGTCCAGATTTATCACCTTAATGGACTTTTTCCATCATTTCTGAGCCTCAGAACTTCATCAGAACAGCAGATAGACACATGACATTTAGGAGGAAGAACACATCTGGGTTCTGCTAGAACCTGACACCAGATCAGTTCTACATCCATCCAGGTGCCTCAGTCTGAACACTGGACCTGGTTCTGTTCATGTCCTCTGTCAGCAGCTGGTAGCATCAGTATTATGGGATGGATCATAGTGTGAACGGCGTCATCAGAAACCAGAAACACATCCAGGATACAGAGACATGTTTCCATCACGTCTAGACAGTAAAGTGTTGGACCTGTTGTCATGTTGCTGCTCCAACAGGTTTTGTCCACAAGAACACAATCGTCACTCTCCATTAAATCTGTCCCCTGTGACGACTTCTCCTCCTCCTCCTCCTCCTCCTCCTTCTCCTTCTCCTTGGTTGTGTCATCCACTCCCTCCCTGCTCACTCTCTGGGGATCACTATGTAGTGAACTATGGAGGGAGCTCCTCGGCTACTCGAGCTATTAATGATGACGCTACGTAGCAGCGTAGCGCAAACACATCGAATTCAGTTTATTGTGTAGCGAAGAAATCAAATCAGATCCAGTTTATTGTCACCTTACTGTACATCCACAGCAGTACAGGCAGAATGAGAAAGCGCTTCTTCGGGATCCAAAAACTAAAAGCGATTAAAAAAAAAGAAGCGTTTGCACATCTGGATCAGCAGTTCAGCGTTCTGACAGCTGTTGGAATGAAGCTGTTGATCAGTCTGGAGGTTCTTCCTTTAACGCTCCAGAAACGTTTCCCTGATGGCAGCGGTTCAACAGTTGATGGGCAGGCTGTGAGGAGTCCCTGACAATGTTCAGGGTCCTGCTGGAGAAGTCCAGAGCTCACTGTCTGTCTGTCTGTCTGCATCTCCTCCAGCTGTCTGTCCGTCTGGGATGCTGTCATGGAGCCATGTTTCTGTTAAAGCAGACACACAGCAGTCCCTCCACTCTCTGAGGGTT
>NW_007578820.1:143573-150120 GCF_000690725.1 Stegastes partitus | reverse complement strand
GCTTCCTTCTCTCTCGGGTAACTGCCGGTGTCGTCTCCGGTCGGACTCCGTGTTGGTGGGGTATGTCCACATCACAACCGAGCGCCGCAATTCCAGCGACGTTCTCTGTCCTGATGTTCAGTAAAGTCTCTCAGCTGTAAGTTTAGCAGAATAAACATCTGGGATAGACAAGACATGAAATGCTCACTCTGGCTGTCTCCTGAAGGGGGCGCTGCGTCTGCCATCTCATCTAACCCATCTAAGAAACGGGTCAAATAAAATTGAACAAAACATAAAATTGCTCACATTTTAATGACAAGTTTTGTGGTCTCTTTCGTCTAGTTTGCGTTTCCTTTGGTCCATAGTGCTGGTTCGTGACCATCGGCTGGACGCTGCCTGCAGGAGCCAAATGGACCTTTGTGTTCATATGTTGTTTCTGGTTCTTGGTGGTGTGTGGATGTGAGTGGGAGAGAGTGGCCATGGGTGTGTTTACCTCCACCGACAGGAGGCTGGAGAGGCTGGCTCCACCCGACTGAGGAAGCTGAAGGTGGAGTCTACGGGAGAAGGCTCCAGAACCAACTGCCACAGCATCTGGTTCTGGAGCCCACGGGAGAAAGCTCCAGAACCAACTGCCACAGCATCTGGTTCTGGAGCCCACGGGAGAAGGCTCCAGAACCAACTGCCACAGCATGTGGGGCGGCTAAGAAACACAGTGTTCTGATCACATGGCTGCATCGAGAAACTAGGCCTTCGTAAAGACTTTTTAATTTAAAGGTTTTTTATTTTATTTTGACTTGTAATCCAACAAACAATAAACGGTACCGACTGGATCCACTTCTGCTCATCATCTGCATGAGTCAAGATGAAATCCAACCCAGCCGTCAGTAGCAGCAGACTGAAGCTGAAACTGCCATCACGCTGCTGTTCACGGTGCATTGTAGGATATTGTAGTGACTACACAGGGTGTAACGGTTGTACCTCAACATTGGGACAGCTCTGTAACATGGCCAACACCCTGTATGGTCCCTATGTAGGTGTAGGGGGGATTTCAGACACAGCCTTTCTTCTCCTTCTTCTCCAACATTGAATTCCTGTTGAGGTTTCTGTGGACTTAGTCTTGGAGGTTCACATCAGGTGGAGCAGCACTGACACACATGGAGGCTGATTTAAACCCAGTTTAACCCAGAACCCTGTGTTTCAGGCGTTTGTGGTGAAAGTGGAGCGAGAAGCTCAGCAGGAGGTTCAGCTCGTTCAGAGGACCTTCGAGGAGTTTCATGAACTCCACAGCAAACTGAGGCTGGTGTTCCCCTCGTCCAAGCTGCCCAGGTACACACAGCTATACAACGGCTGCACAACAGCTTTGACCTCGCCGTCCTGTAAACCCTCTTTGCTCCGCCCACAGCTTCCCCAGCCGCTTTGTGATTGGTCGTTCCCGTGGCGAGGCGACGGCGGACAGAAGGAAGGATGAGCTGAATGGTTACGTCTGGCACCTGATCCACGCGGCGCCGGAGGTCGCTCAGGTGAGTCCAGTCACGTCTGCACATTCTGCACACCTATGACATCATACCAGTGACATCACACACGTGTTCATAGTGCGTTAGCAGCGTGTCCACCAGAGCGACATGTTGGGACACGTTGTTTATGGGTTGTTTACACGTTGTTTTGTTGGCAGGATTGAATTAATTCCAGGTGTGTCTGTGTGTTGCAGTGTGACCTGGTTTACACCTTCTTCCACCCACTGCCCAGAGACGACACCACAGGAACATCCAGCCACAAACCAGCAGGTAGGTTCACCTGAGAACACCTGAGAATACCTGGGGCCTCATTTATCAGCAGAGCGTACAAACATTCCTACGCAAAGTATGGAATTTATCAACTTGTACTTGTACTTAGAAATGTGCTTAAATATACGCACACCTCTGACCGTGCGTACGCACATGATCTGGTGGTAGAACAGTGAAACTACAAATAGAAAGTATTCGGGGGTTTTGACCAGCGGCACATTCCAGCATGAGGTTGGAGACATATGCGGCATTTCCAGGCACCACTGAGTAGGNGATAGATAACGTATCAATCAGAGATAGATAACGTATCAACCAGAGATGGATAACGTATCAACCAGGGATAGATAACATATCAGTTGCCATTGTGATGTTGCAGGTTAAGAGAGAGCCATCTGGGTCACAGTAAGACTTTGGCCTCATCCTTCCTGCTGACACATTGATCTTGTTGTTTGGAGTTCAGCCCCCTGAGCTTCAGCTTCTGCACCAAAAACAGGCTTCAGTAGCTCAGACTCAAACATGTGAACATTTATGCCCCCGTCAGAATGAACTTGATGACTGCAGCAGCTCAAAAGTTTCATGTAAACCAGTGTCAGGTTTCCAGAGGAGTTTGATTCAGACTGAAACTGACCAGCTGTTGTGAATGCATCTGCATCATGTTCCTCTGAGGATGAACCCTCTGACTTCTACAGACATCAATGTCTTTGACAGTAAATAGAAATGATTGTGAGTTGGTGGTTCAGTCAGAAGGCGGAGTGGGACAGATTTCACAGCAGGAAGCTGACAGGTGGACCCTAACACCTGGATCAACATTTTAACCTGTTGGATAAAGTGAAGCTCCTCTTTTTCTGTCTTTTACAGTCGTGTTCGTTCTTCAACTCCAACGCCGTCCCCCTCAAACTGTCCTTCCAAAACCTGGACCCTCTGGGGGACAATGTCAATGTCATCTTCAAGGTAACACCTGCGTACCTGTACCTGTCCCAACACATGGTGAGCTGACTTGTGACCCCTGCTGATGTCCCTGTGTCTGTCCAGTCAGGAGACGACCTGAGGCAGGACATGCTGACGCTGCAGATGATCCGCATCATGAACAAGATCTGGATTCAGGAGGGGCTGGACATGAGGATGGTCATCTTCAAGTGCTTCTCCACCGGCAGAGGACGAGGTGAGGACAGACAGGTGTATACCAGAAGGAGGACAGACGTATAGTTTGTATGTTACCTGTGCTCGGGGTGACTGGCAGGTGTGTGTCACCTGTTCTCAGGAATGGTGGAGATGATTCCTCACGCTGACACACTGAGGAAGATCCAGGTGGAACATGGAGTCACAGGATCTTTCAAAGATCGACCGCTGGCTGACTGGCTGCTGAAACACAACCCCACTGACGAGCAGTACGACAAGGTAACACACCTGGACATGCACCTGGACATGCACCTATACACGGATTACACAGGAACATGTGACCTGACCAGTCTTACTGCTAACTAAATTCACCTGACTCACCTACCCCCTCTGTCCAGGCAGTGGAGAACTTCATCTACTCGTGCGCTGGCTGCTGCGTGGCGACCTACGTTTTGGGAATCTGCGACCGCCACAACGACAACATCATGCTGAAGACCAGCGGTCATATGTTTCACATCGACTTCGGGAAGTTTCTGGGACACGCACAGATGTTCGGAAACATCAAGCGGTGAGAGCAAGAGGATGTCCAAGTGTTCGATGGTCACGCTCACCTGTGCGGAGGCTTTAGCCACCAGCAGTAGTTTATGTTAATCAGTGACTCACACAAGGTGCAGTAAAGAGAAAATAACAGATGTCTGACTTTGAGCTGCAGGTGTCGGCACACCTGACTGCTGTTGGTAAAACAGGTAGCGGGTCAGAGTTGCTGTGTCCAGTCTCTACAGGTAGACCACACTGACCCATGATGCTGAGACTGGGGCTTTGGTTTTACAGTCATCGGGACTAGAAGTCCTACAGTCAGTGAATGCATCATCTGAGATCAGACTGACCTGCATCAGCTCACCTGAGCCTGTCTCACCTGCAGAGACCGCGCCCCCTTCGTCTTCACCTCGGACATGGCCTACGTCATCAACGGAGGAGACAAACCTTCCAGCCGCTTCCACGACTTCGTGGACCTCTGCTGTGAAGCATACAACCTGATCCGCAAACACACACACCTGTTCCTCAACCTGCTGGGCCTGGTAGGACACACACACACACACACACACACACACACACACACACACACACACACACACACACACATTAAACTTGGTCTTCTTCATGACAGCTTGATGATATTTTGTTTTTTACTGTTAAAGAGACATGAAATGAACTAAACACTGTAACACACTGTGGTTGTGTGTGTGTTGTGTGGTTGTATGTGTGTGTGGTTGTGTGTGTTGTGTGGTTGTATGTGTGTTGTGTGGTTGTATGTGTGTGTGTGTGTGTGTGTGTGGTTGTGTGTAGATGTTGTCCTGTGGGATTCCTGAGCTCTCGGACCTAGAGGACCTGAAGTACGTCTACGACGCTCTGAGACCTCATGAGTCTGAGGCCGACGCCACCATGTACTTCACCAGGTACCAACAGAACCTCCAGGGGGCGCCGGCTTCTGTTTGTTCTGACAAGTTCAGATGTTGTCAGACCTGGGATTTGTCTGTAAAAAATGTCTCCAGAAATAAAACTCCAACAGACATGAAACGTTCTGAGGACTCAGACAGAACAGTTCTATCAGAACCACTGGACAGAGAGTTCCTGTTAGTGTCTGTCTATGGATGGATCCATGGTTCTACTAGAATCCAGTCTCTGGTCACATTTCACCAGCTGTTGAGGCTCTAACATCAGTAGAACCTGATGTGGTGAAGTTGGACCAGACAAGGTTCTGGTTTTACATGTTTGGACTAAATGTTGATGTGGATCATTGGTAGGAACCAGAACCTGGAGTTCACAGGTTGTAGATGTTGGTTCTGAGTTCCAAGCTACTTCACGTTGTCTTCATGATAATTCAACAGCAGATGAGGATTATTTCCGTACAGACACTGAAGAGCAGCCAGAGGAGCTGATGCTAGTTCAACACACATTCTGGGTTCTCCTTCACGGTTCTTCTGGTTCCTCAGAGCTGCAGGACTTGATTTAAAGGTCCACAGTGAGGAACAATGAGCCGGGAGCAGAAAGCGTTGCTGAGTTCAGAGTTGCTTCGGTCTGTCTCTGCAGGTTGATCGAGTCGAGCCTCGGCAGCGTCGCCACCAAACTGAACTTCTTCATCCACAATCTGGCTCAGATGAAGTTTGCTTCGTCGGAGGATCGTCCCACGCTGGCCTTTGCTCCCAGAGTCCACACGGCGAAGAGCGACGGCCTCATCAGGAACCTCTACATCTGCAGACACATTCGCACGGCCAGCAAAGGATACGTGAGTCCAGCACTGATCAGAACCCTGAAGAACCTGCAGCTCCTCTGGTCAACACTCTGCATTTTAGATCCACACTCATGTAGTTCTGAAACTTCCACAAGTTCAGTACTCAGCTGGTTTAGATACTGTCACTTGTCTCTTCTGAGGATTTAAACCCAACCTCCTCAGAACATCTGGTTCTGTATCTGCAGAACCTTTATCTACTGACCAGAGTTCTACCTTCAGACTGTGAATGTTCCAGAGGTCCAGGTCCTTGAAGTCCACAGAGGAGGGTCCAGATTTATCACCTTAATGGACTTTTTCCATCATTTCTGAGCCTCAGAACTTCATCAGAACAGCAGATAGACACATGACATTTAGGAGGAAGAACACATCTGGGTTCTNGTGGAGCCACAGACTGCAGCCACATCACAATCAAGCAGCATCACTAAACGAGCTTCATTTAGTAAATAGACGAGGGTTTTATTCAATCAACATCCAGATAATCTGCGCTGCACATTTGTGGCTATCCAACGTTGTTGCCGGCGGCCTGGAGGAACACGACTCGTTCATTGAGCAGAACAGTTCTGTGGGTCTCCAAGCAGGAGCTGCTGAGGACGGCTGGCTTATTGGTGAGTGTCACAGAGTGGAGATGTTTCAGCTGGACTTAGTCTGGTTATTAAACATGTCATCTGCAGTGATCAGGGTTATCCACTGGGTGGACGTTGGTATGAACTCGTCCTCCTCCAGTTGCATCAGTTCTCTTTTATGGGCTGTGACATGTTTTGTGACTCTGAGCTTAACGTCAAACCTCTTTTTAAACATTCTGCCACCGATCTGTCCTCTGACCAACAGAAATAACTGCTGTGGTTATCTTGTCTGCAGTGTTTTTTCTTTTGCTGCTCATCCCAACATTAATGCACCAAACAATATTTTTTGGTTTGCTTCAACCTCGCTGACAAGAACCTCCATCTCAGTTTCAGAAAAGTTTCTCTTTTTTGCCCTTTTTGCCGCGATGATGACGACAGGTGAGGAAAAAATAAACCTTCACTTGCTTATAAAGAGGCGTGTTGTTGCCCTATATGGTGATGTGGAGGCGTTCCTGAAGGCAACGTGCTCGAGCACGGAGGTTAAGAACCAGTGGGATTTATCAGCACTGATGTGCTACGATCCCCGTACGCACGTTTGATAAATACGGATGTTTCTGTACTTACGCACACTCTACATTTCATTCGTACGACAGAATTTAGAACCTTTTCTATGCACTGATGATAAATGAGGCCCCTGAGAACACCTGAGAACACCTGGACATGTTCACCTGATCTCATGTCAGCTGCAGATCCATCAAAGGGACATAACTGTCTGTGGTTATATGGGGGGATGAGTACAATCCTGAAGT
>NW_007578820.1:128198-142265 GCF_000690725.1 Stegastes partitus | reverse complement strand
TGATTTCTTGTCTCTTGCTGGTTCTTGAGGTGAAAGAACCAACAGGAGGTTTGTCTCCTCAGAACCCTGACAGATGATTGTTCTCACCACGTTTAAAGCAGTTCAGTCAGAACTGATGTTCATCTCAGCCACTTGTCTGACCTGCACTTTGTTCTGTTTCTTCAGCTGGTGTATGAGCGGATCCCTCGAGGGGACCTGGACCAGAGAGTGATCCACCTCCGAGTTCTGGGCGACGGGGCCTTCTGGGAGAACACCCTGCTGGGGGAGACCTTCATCCCTCTGAGGAGGCTGGTACCGGGTCAGCACTGGGTCGACTGGCACCAGCTGGGCACCGCCGGCTCTGACTCAGCCCACTGATGGTTGGCGCCGGTCCTGTGAAGGGAAACCCAGTTCGTCCGTGTGGCTTAGGTCTAGTGTTGAGCTGAAGGTGGAGCTTTACTAATCTGAGACGGCGGTTTAGTGATGAAACAGTTTTATTGGTAATTTATGGGATTAAAAGGTGAAGGAGGCCGATCAGCTCCTTCTGAAGTTTGAAACAAACTACTCAGTAAACAGTTAACCAGTCGTACTAACTGACTAGTTCTCCTAACTCCACTTTAACCGATGAGAAGGATCACGTGGACATTGAACAGGTTTCATGTGAGCTGAGGCTCCTGCAGACGGGTTCAGGATGCACGAGGAGACGACACGACGAAGAAGCTTCTGCAGTTTCCTCTTCAGCGGCTTTCAGCTGTCGATGAAGCCAGACAGATGCTGGTCCTCAGGATGAATCTGCTCCGTTTTCATTTCACTTTGTTTTCTGCTGAATGAGGTTAGAAACAGATTTCTGTCAGGAGAGGAAGGAGACGGGCCACAGCGGGAGGAGAAGCACACGGTTCCCCAGGAACACGTTTTTAAAGTCTGCGTCAGAAATCGATCCTCTGACGAATTTCAGGGATGTTGATGATGAATTAGAGTCCTGAGCTCGTTCTGAGTCCAGCTTCAGGTGGAGCTTTGAGCTGACGTGATGTTGGACCTGTTCTACTCCTGAGTCTTCATGTCATTCCTTGGTTGTGACCCGTGTCTGTGCCTGTGGTTCTGGCTGGTTCGGATGGTCCAGTGGACTGTAGCAGGAGGTGGTTGGTTTTAGCGCTGTATTGAAACAGAGGAAGCACTGATGTCTGCTCTGTAACAGGACGACCCGGCTGCTGTGAACATTCAGTCTTTTCTCCTCCAACAAACCAGCTGAACATCACAAGTCTGCTTCTCATGGATGAGTCCATGTGTAATCTGTAATCTGTAATCTATGAGCTATCATCTCTGCAGCTCTGATCTACAGGTTCCGTCTCCTGCTCCTTCACTGGTTCATGTTTCAGCATGAAGTCCTGCAGCTCTGAGGAACCAGAACCACATGAAGGAGGAGACAGAACTCAGAGACGTCTTCTGTCAGCAGGACTCAGAACCATGGAGACCAGAGCGAAGGAACGTTTATCTGATTATTTATTTTACAAAAGAGTAAAATCCTGGACCCATCGTGTCCAGCGTGGTTCCACAGATGTTAAACACTGGGACCCATGGAGGCTCCTCGTCCTGCACACGTTTAACTATTACGGTTCCATCAGTTTCCTCTCTGCTGCCTGCACTTCATCCTGGAATCGTGTTCACAGCTGAGTCCGTCCTGGAGAACCGGGCGGAACCAGGAGGGAAGAAGCTTTAGTGGTTTGAAGGTTTTATTGGTGGAGAATGTTTGAATGTTGAGCAGAATCCGATCGCCTGTTGAAGAAGTGAGACTCTGACCTGAATCTTTGTACATACGAGTGAAGATGTGACGACTGAAGACTGATTCATGTGTAACCTTCAGTTTTTTATTATTTGCACTAAAGATTAAACTTGAACTGGAAACGTCTTTTTGTCTTCTATGTTTTATTATCTGTTCCGGTCTACGGTTCTTCTCCTTCGCTAATGAGTAATGATGCGTTTGGACTTTCATGAGAATCCTTGAAGTCTTGCATTTAAAATTAAGGTTAGAAGTTAATTATATATGCAGGTGGTTAGCATTGTTAGCAGCTAGAAGGTCGCTGGTTCGCGTCCCGGTGAGGACACCCGGGATCTTCCTGCGTGGAGTCTCCATGTTCTCCCCGTGCAGCGTGGGTTGTCTCCGGGTTCTCCGGCTTCCTCCCACAGTCCAGAAACATGCTGAGGTTAATTGGTGATTGTAAATTGTCCGTAGGTGTGAATGTGAGTGTGCTTGGTTGTCTGTCTCTAAGTGTAGCCCTGTGATAGACTGGTTACCTGTCCAGGTGAACCTGCCTTCACCCTGAGTCAGCTGGGATAGGCTCCGCCCCCCATAGTGAGGATTAAGGTGTAGCGATGATGGATGGAGTTTTGCTTAATGAACTAAAACCTGTCTTCTGTCCACTGACTCCAGCTTCATTCTGTTTTTATTATTTTAATAAACATTCATATTTTTAAGGTGGACTGCAGCTGATTGAACACTTCATCAAAGTTCAATCATTTCATGTGATTCATCTTGAAAAGCATCCAGCACTGCTGCATGCAGGACTGGCAGCAGTAACTGAGTATTTTTACTCTAAGTAACTGAGTGCAGTGACATGGAGCTTCAGCGTCTGTCGGGTTTTCATCCTGCTGCTTCTTCCACAAATAACAAGTATGAATGAATAAACTCTGTTACTGGAACACAAAGAACCTGCAAACCAACTCCTCCGTCCAGTCAGAACCTTCCTAGTTTAACCAAAACCAGACTGTGCTTGTCTCCAGTTCTGTGCCTGAAACGTCTCATTACAGTCAAAGTGTGATGAAAGACAACAAGGCGCCTTTTAAAAGCTGCTGTGTTTATTACATGTTTCACTTTGTTTTCTCAGAGACTTTGGTTAAAATGTCTTGAGCTGCTGGTGAAGAAGAAGCTTTAAACAAACATGGAGCAGAGCAGCAGCTGATCTCTGGAGCTCATGAACGACATGAACAGGAAGAAACACACTGTAGAAAACAGAACAGAGCCTGCTGAACACGTGACGGTCCAGCTGCTGCTCAGCTGCTATTTCTGGATCCACATGGTTAAACTACAGATACAGAAGCTGAGCTGAAGGAGGAACACGTGGAGCACACACACCTTATGTAACGCACACACACCGACACACTGCGGCTGCGCGGCTCTCGGCTCCACGAACACCGCGACGGTCCCTGAACGCGGCTTCGCGGAAACGGAAGACGAGTTGCGGACGGTCCCCGAAGTTTCTGATGAAATCGGCAGCTGGAGCTAGCGGAGCTAACCGACGTAGCTAACCGACGGTCAGACGGAGCCACACGGCGGTCAACCGGCCCTCTGAAGCAGTATCAACACCGGGAGAAAGGAAACCGGACACGGAAGCGAGTCTGTGGCGGTTTTGCATCATATTTTGTTATCTTTCGTCGGATCTCTGCCGACTGACCGTCGAGCTAATTAGCTCCTTGTGCTAAGCTAAAGTGCTAACCGCCGTCGCCCCGAAGGAGACCTCCCAGCGCCGCCTTCTCCCGGAGACTGAAATCAGACAGAATGGCTCGTTTGTCGTCCTCGCTCCTGGGTCTTTCTTCGCTCCGTGACTCCCCCGTGCTCTGCCCCTCCGTGTGTCCCGGCTCCGAGTTCTCCACCAGGAAGAAGTCCAACCACCATTCTCAGCTCCCCGCCGCGGTCAGCGCCGCGTTCACGGACGATGTTTCCTGGCTGTCCTGCGTGTCTGCCGGTCGGTATGTGTTCTAGTCCGGTCCAGACCGAGGTTCTGTAGAGGCCCGGCGTGAGTGAAGCAGAGCACCGACAGTTGGTGCTGCTGAGCCGGACTGAGCCGCGGCAGTTTGACAGCTGTCACCGCAGAGGACCGCCTGTCTCCGGGTCACGGTAGAGTTGAGCTCAGTTCGTATCAGAAAAGTAGATTTTTGCACTTCAAGTTGATAAAATGTTCAGAAATATGAATAGTGAAGGCCCTTTATCCGGCGGACACAGCCCGTCCTCTTCGCCCGGCCATGGCGTCTCCTCCTCCGGGCTTGTTAGCCAGGAAAGCTCGTGGATTCGGCTGCTGTCCAGGCCCGCGCTGGCCCTCCTGCAGAGGATCCTGCCGGGCCCGCGGCTCCGGAGCCCGGCTCTGGCTGAGAAGGGCTCCGGTTGGCTCACCGCGGATTTAAACAGCAGCTTTGTTAGTGAAGAAACTGAGTTTTTGCGACAGCTGGATGACATGATGCCGCACCCGCCTCCCCTGGCCTACCTGCGATGTGACCCCGGCGGCGGCCTGCTGGAGCCGCGGCCCGGCGGCGCTGCGGGCTGGATGGCCGCCCACTCTCTGCGGGAATCAGGCCTCCAGAGCGAGGCCGAGTTGGACCTAAACCTCTGCCACCACACTCAGCTCGGATATTTCTCTTATGTCAGGACTCTTATGAACCAGGTTCTGCTGAGCTCTCCGGAGATGAAGCCCCCCGGCGGCAGCGACTGGGCGTCGGAGGCCGGCAGCCCCCCAGCCAGCAGCGGCGCCGGCCGGGGCTGGTGGGGCAGCTTGTGGGGGGCCGAGGAGGGCTCGCAGAGGGGGCTGTTGTCAGAGCTGCCCTGGGCTGAGGACGGGCTGGCTCCGGGCCGGCTTTGTCCTCCACCTGCAGAGACAAAGGTGTTTGTCCCCAGCAGAGACTGGGCGCTGGGAGAAGGCTCTGGACCGGGCCGCCACAAAGGGCCACTGGCCCACAAAGCAGGCCTCCACACCGTCCAGAACACGGAGGGGTCTGGGCCAGATCGCCACCTCAGCATCAGAACCCAGCTGAACAGTTTCGGAGCCGCCTGCAGCGAGGTCACGGTTCTGACCCGCGAGCAGGACCACGGTTACTGCAGCCTTGAGGAGGAGCAGCTGAAGGCCCGAAGCCCCGAGAGCTCTGCTGGGATGGAGGAGGTCTGCGAGTCGGGGGAGGTGGAAGAGCCCCAGACGGCCCAGCAGGGCGGGCCTGGGGGGGCCTCGGGTCCCAGCCCCCCCCAGTGCCAGAACAAAGCCATCGCCTTCATCATGGGCTGCCCCTGCAGCGACGACGACAGCAGCCAGTCAGACAGCGGCGGCGATGACGGCTTCGACAGCGAGGGCTCGTCCGACCTGTCCGACTCCACGGACGACGACTCGGACTCGGAGGTCGACTTGGAGTCGGACCGTCTGTGGAGCTCCCTGTGCCAGAGCCAGGACCCGTACAACCCCCAGAACTTCACGGCCCAGCTGCAGAGTGGCAGTGGGCCCCGGTCCATCCCCACCTCCACGCCGCCATCCTCCGCCCAGTCCTCCCCGGCCTCCTCCCCCACCGCCTCCCCCCTGCTGCCCGCCTCTCCGCCCTCCGGACTTGACGTCTGGGACGACTCGGCGTCGGCCAGCGAGACAGACGAAGCCGAAAGCCTCCGTCTGTGGAGCTCCTTCAGCTCCTCCGACCCCTACAGCCCCTTCAACTTCCAGGCTCCACTCAGGACTCGGGGGCCCGCCGACGCCCCCCACGGAGCCCAGGTCTGGGGGAAGGAGGCCTCGTCGACGCCCCGGGTCCCTCCTCACCATCGACCGGCGTCTGCCCCCCGATACCGGAGGGAGGAGGCTGAGGAGAGGCTGGACAGCGGCTTCTCTGAACCGTCCAGAACTCAGAGCTGCAGCAAGAAGGTCAGTGGGTTTGTTCAGTCAGCAGCACAGAGACACGTCCAGGGAGCAAAAACAGCTCCCAGTCAGTAGAACCACCGGGTTGGAGCAGTTCTGGTCCGTTTTCAGGGAAATGGACAGTTAGAGGGAGAAGATATTGTAAATGAAGTCTGGACAGAACCAGTCAGACAAACTGAGAAAAGTTTAGGCTGAGGTTCAGAGCTTCCTCTGTCCAGATGTTCAGTTACCGTCACAGAGGAAAGAGACCAGAAAAGCTGAAGCCACAGAACTTAGACGTAAAGAACGAGCTGATGAATGATGGTTCCGTCAGCCGTTAACTACTGATCGGTTATTAGTGACAGCTCCTCTGAAAATGCATGTGTTCAGTTTCCTGTGATTTAAAAGACAGAAAGACAAACCTGTGGGCTCAGAGATGTTTGGTGACGATGAGGTCTGTTCAGGACCAGGACATGTGGAAGCAGGGCTCGGGTCAGGGTCGGGGTTTGGGCAGACACGTGTCGGGGACGTTACTGTTTAACAGAAGCCAGCAGCTGATACGGTCCAGGGCCAGGATGTCGAAATGCTTCACAGGCAGAACATCTTGCTAACGCTCAGCTGCTCAACAGAGGAGAAGGAAACGTTTGAGGACACAATGTTTGAGCTCCTCGGCTCCGTCATGTGACCCGGCGCTGACACCGAGTGAAGCTCAGTTACTGATTTACAGCCTCCAGACTTTCAACCTGCTGCACTCAGCAGCTCCTCAGGGTTCCTCTCTGGGCCTCATTCTCACTCCAGTATAAAGTAGAGACACTTCAGAAAGAAGGAAAAGAAGGTGCTGTTTAGTTTACATGATTGTGAAGACCAGGAACCAACATGTTTCCCCAGATGTTAAACCCTGGAGCTACTGAGCTCTCCTCTCTGCTTATCAGCCGTAGAAAGATGTTCCACCATCATGTAGAAAGATGTTCCACCACCAGATGTTTTCTGAGTGTCTGTTGGCCTGAGCTTGGTCTCTAACCTCCTTCTTCTCCTGCAGGTCCGTTTCTGCGACCACGTTGAGGAGTTCTTCACCAGCGGCGGTGAGGACGAGGACCGCCGAGGCCCCTGGGAGGAGTTTGCTCGTGACCGCTGCCGCTTCCTGCGGCGCTGCCAGGAGGTGGAGCAGAGCATCGCGTACGTGCTGCAGCCGCAGCATCGCCGCAGCGTGCAGCAGCGCATGGCCGCCCTCAGCCTGCAGGACGCATGAAGAGCTGCAGTCTGTGTTTCTGCAGGTTTTAGCTCAATGCAGCGAGCTTCAGAAGTGACTGAGGAGGTCAGAGAGCAGCCGAGACGTGGCGTTACGCTGTGGTTAGGGTGTTAAGGTGGTGTTAGGGTGGTGTTAGCCTGTTATTAAGGCGGTGTTGGGGGATCACTGTGAGGAACCTGGAGGAGGTTCACAGTCAAACGTCTGCAGCGCCCAGACTTTCAGTATTTCAGAAACAAGCTGCTGCTTCACTGCGGCCTGGTTCTGGCTCAGAGCGAAGGAAGATGTTCCGCTGGTTTCGTCCCACCTGCAGCGTTTTCTGTGATAAGTTGGTAAAAATGGGTTTCAGGTCCAGTGAGACGTCCAGTCGTCTCCAGACTGAAGTAAATGTGACGCTCATCACTTTGTTCTGAGTCCAGTGGTCCGACTTCACTATTGTCCAAAACAGAAGAATGAAAGCCTCTCATTCAGGACGTTTGCTGGAAATATTCTCATTTAAAAGACAAAAATCAGCACAAGTGATTCAAGGTTGGTCTGATGGAAGATGTTCCTGAATCGTCAGCTGCAAGTGTGTTCATTAAACTAATTAATTCAGTTGATTCATCTGTCTGACATATTTTAAAATTAAATCAGTTAAACTGTGACTGCAGCTTCCTCAGTGGATGCTTTCTGGTTTCTGTAAACTGAACATCTCTGGACGGAACCAGACATCTGAGGAACCTCTGATCCACGTGTTTGTTATTTAGAGACAAACCGCTGATTGATTGATGCTTTCCTGTTAAAGGATCAATAACGTAGCCCTCCTGTTGATCAGCAGCTTCATCAGACAGGAAGCAGCTCAGAGCTGCTCTGAGGCTCTTTGTGTTGCTGTTTTCTCTTCAAAGCCAAAGATGACGTGTGCCAGTGTCAATAATCAATAATCAGTGTTGTGCTAATAATCAGTGTGTGAGCTGAACGTCCAGCAGGAGGCGCTGTTCCACCCACAGCAGCTCAGACTACGAACTCTGGAGCAGAAGCGAGACGAGTGCTTCTCACAGCTTCACTCCTTTACTCTGGTGTGTGTTTGGATTGAACACCAGAGCCTGAACGTCCAGATGTTCTCATCCAGATGTGCTCCTCCAGATGTGCTCCTCCAGATGTGCTCATCCAGATGTGCTCATCCAGATGTTCTCAGTGTTGCTGCTTCTGTGTGATGAACTCATAAGCAGCGTGTGAGCTGGGAGCAGAAGCTGCAGAGACGCTCTGAGTTCTAAACGAGTCTTTATGATTAAAAGCAGGCGGCTTGATCCTCATGTTTACCATAAAAACAGTGAGAACACGGAGACACAGCAAAGAACAGATGCAGGACAGGTGTAGGTTACTGTGTTTTATTTGAATTTGTAAAACATCCGTGACAGAACCGGGTCAGAGGAGAACTTCAGAATCTCAGCTGCTGGACGTTCAGCTCTAAAGAAGGTTTGTGCAGGAACCACAGCGACACGCTAACACGTGTGTTGGAAGCTACAGGATGCACACGTGTTGGACTGGAACCACACGAGAAGCTACGGTGATGTTTGAGTCAGAAAAGCTTTTTATTTTTCTAACGCTTGTTTGTTTGGTGGAAACTTGCTCTGCTTCATCGTCTGCTCAGATCAATATGGAATAAAGTCGATATTTAATGATCCCTGATGGACTGGTTTCTCTGCTCCAGTTCAGGAGACGGCTGGTCTGCAGGATGTGGGTCAGTTAACGGGTAACCTGGTAAAGACCGTCACAGACTGTCCAGTGACGACAGAAACGAGGTTCCCAGAAGTGAAAACCACGAGTCTGGACACTTCCAGAGCTGCAGGAGACTAGCTAACTAACCGACTAACTAACCAACCAACCAACTAACTAACTAACTCACTAACTGACCAACAAACTAACCTGACTAAGTAACCTGCTAGCTTTATTTGTTTTTATTGGTCGTTTGTATCGGCGGCTCGTTTGGGACGCGGTTCTGCTCTCAGTAGTTTTTCCTGATTAAAAATAATCAATAATCAGTGTAGTGATCATCACAGATTTAAGATGATGTCACTTTCTGTCATCTTTGTGTTTAATTCTGCCTTTAAACCTGATTTGTGGCTCATCAGTAGATGGTTTGTTGACGACAAAAATGGTGGCTCTGGAACACCTGAACAGGTAGCGAGCAGCCAATCGTATCGCTGCTCTGACTGACGTGAGTTCAGACCTCCTCCAGAGTGCTTAAAGCTTTTAATGAGTTTTGATCTCTCTGGTTTGCATTTTCTGTTCCAGGTTTATCTGATGCGACGCTGTAATTCTCATAAAACAGGAAATGCAGCGTTTAATGCTGAAGCCTTCATGGTTCTGATGTTCTGGTCGGTCTGAAGAACTCCAGGTTTACTCTGAGATGTTGCTGGAGTTTCACTGAGGACCACGTGGACGGGTGGAGCGGGTGGGTTAGTTAGCGGTAAATCAAACTGGATTCATCACCCGTACAATAAGTAGCTGGTTCCATGAAGCTGTAGCAGCGGTGGTGGGTGGTTAGTGAGGTGAGACTCGTTCCGATCTGCTCCTAGTTAGCAGCCTGCTGAATAGTCTACAGAATGAGCTGGTTAAACAGGACTAATCTGAGCAGACAGGTGAATTCACGAAACCAAACCTTTTTCTCTGAAGCGTTGGATGTTCTGATTCACTGAGACTGGATCAATAACATGAATGTAATCAGTTAATCATCAGCTTTAAAAGCAACAAACCAGTTTGACTCGCTGTCGACCAGTCCGACGGCTTCTGGACACATTCTCATCATTTTATGTCATTTTGGAGAAATTCTGAGTCATTACAGACGAATAGAGAAATACTGGAGCAGTTTTATACACAAACCAGAACCAGAACCAGGATCATCCGAAGGTTCAAGCACTCACTGAGGCCTTTTCTGAAAAGATTACCAACAAAGTCTCAGTAGTTCAGGGAAAGTTTTTAAAAAAAGGTGTAAAGTCACATGACCGGAGCATGACGAATCAGGGAGAGGCTAACTGACAGTGCCTCATAGTGACATCACACAGGTGAGGAAAAAGTGATTGGTCATGGACCAATAAGTGTCAGGTCCAAAGAGTTTCTGTCCTGCAGGCTGAACCAGGTGTAACGTTCAGGTGAAGCATTCAGGTGTAGCTCCAGGTGGACGCTAACCTGTGCAGCCCTCCGACTCTCCTCCACACTCTGCAGGTGATGAGGTTTTGGGCGTGGCCCTGCCACTTGGCTCCTCCTCCTCCACCAGGCCCTGCAGGTACTTGATGTAACTGATGGCAGCGCGCAGCGTCTCCACCTTGCTGAGCCGCTTGTCGGCGCTGTGTCCCGGCAGGTGATCCCTCAGCTTGGCGTAGCCCTGATTCACGCACTTCACCCGCTGACGCTCACGCTCGTTCCTCTTCTGGATGAAGGCCGGCTCGAAGGGACACTCGTAGACGCTGAAGTGTCCGTGGGGGTGGAAGGGGCTCAGGTAGGGCAGCAGGCCGCCGCCCCGCAGGGGGTTCTGGTAGAGGCCGAGGCCGGCGGTGTCCACGCCGGGCGGGTACAACAGGAAGGGGACAGAGCCTGACACCGAGTCCGAGTGCTGAGAGACGCCGCGATCCTCACAGAGACCAGCAGAGGGAGACACACTGAAACTCAGGTAGGACGGGGAGAAGGCGGAGCTCATCATGTGACCTGGACTGACCAATAACTGCCGAGGACACCTGGTCGGATCAACAGCGACTGAAAACGCCCACGATCATCATCCGGCAGTCAGAGAGGTCTATCCTGTGGAGACACAGAGACGAGAGAGAAGTTAGAGATCATCGCTGCACCTGTTGATCAGTTTATCAATCAGCTGGTCTCTAAACCGTCAGTTTATCGGTGAATGTCTGGAGCAGATTCCTGCAGAACTCCAGAGCGAGACCTGTTTGTAGGAGTGCGCCGTAGAATTTGTTGCGGTTCATCTTCTGAGTGTGTGATGATGATCAGGCTGCTCAGATGGTTGTCTTCTGATGATGAACCAATCGATAGCTGACGAATGTAAAACTGAACTAAAAACCCAAACTGCTCTTCATTTTTATCTTCACACAATCAGCTGCAGCACCGACGTTTAAAATGAGCCACATGTGGATAAAATCAGCTGACATTAGAACATCTGAGGAGACCCTGAGGTGTTCAGGGAACATCTGTAAACATCTGTAGCTCAGCAGATGTTCAGGGAGGAGCTTTGGTTCAGTTTAACTCATGTTCAGCCTCCAGGAGATTCTGTGAGTTCAGCTGCAGATCTGAGCATCAGCAGGAAGAAGCTCAACAGGAGTGAAGCAGAACTCTGATGAAATGTGAGAAAATGATCCTGAGCATGGTGTGGTCCATGAAACTGCAGTTCTCTTCAGATGTTTGTTCCATCAAACAGCTTCTCTGACTGCAGTTTATCAGTTTGATCATTTCAATCAGCAGCACAAAGTTCTGACTGAGTCCAGAGATAAGAACCGGTGTTGCTGCTTCAGCTCACCTTCTGCTTGTTGTGACTAAAACTGAGAACGTCACGTTTTCAAACCTGAACATGATAACAAATTAAAACCTGAAGCCGTTTTCAGGGTTCGGTGTCTCCACAAATAAAACTCCACATACATGAACTCTGGTGAGCCAGGCAGAACAGTTCCATCATCCAGATTAATGTCTAAGAACCAGAACCTTGTCTGGTCCAACTTCACCACATCAGGTTCTACTGATGTTAGAGCCTCAACAGAACCATGGATCCATCCATAGACAGACACTGACAGGAACTTTCTGGATCAACAATGAAACTGAGTCCTGTTGGATCCATCCAGTGGTTCTGATAGAACTGTTCTGTCTGAGTCCTCAGAACCATGAGTGTGAAAATAGAAAATTCCAGATCTGTAAACATGAAATTTTCAAAATTCTGCCAATCTGTTTTCCAGAACTTAGCTTTGGTCCCAAAGAACAAATAAACTGTGAACAGAACCCGAGACGTTGGACGGAAACGGATCTGAAGGGACTCAACAGGTTCCGAACAGCTGTTCTCTGCAGATTCACGTCATTCAGAACCACATAGTTCTTCACAACAAAGCTGAACATCAGCTTCAGCTGGTTCCCATGTCAGTCCACAGAACCAGCAGATGGTTTAGAGAAGAACCAAAGTCCAAGATCGACAACAACGACAACAACAACAACAGCAGCAACAGCAACAACAGCACCAACAACAACAACAGCAACAACAGCACCAACAACATCAACAACAACAGCAACAACGACAACAATGACAACAATGACAACGACAGAATGTGCGCTTATAAACAAGCTCCACACACTGTCTGTGTGTGTCTGTGTGTGTGTGTGTGTCTCTGTGTGTCTCTGTGTGTGTCTGTGTCTTTGTGTGTCTGTGTGTCTGTGTCTGTGTGTCTCTGTGTGTGTCTGTGTGTCTCTGTGTGTCTCTGTGTGTGTCTGTGTGTCTGTGTCTTTGTGTGTCTGTGTGTGTCTGTGTGTGTCGCTGTGTCTTTGTGTGTGTGTCTGTGTGTGTCTGTGTGTGTGTCTGTGTGTGTCTGTGTCTTTGTGTGTCTGTGTGTGTGTCTGTGTGTGTCTGTGTCTTTGTGTGTCTGTGTGTGTCTGTGTGTGTGTGTGTGTCTATGTGTGTGTGTGTGTGTGTCTGTGCCTTTGTGTGTCTGTGTGTGTGTGTGTGTCTGTGTCTTTGTGTGTGTGTGTGTATCTGTGTGTGTGTCTGTGTGTGTCTGTGTGTGTGTGTGTGTGTGTGTGTGTCTGTGTGTGTCTTCATCTCACCTGCAGCTTGTCGTCCTCCAGCTTCACTCCAGCTCTGACTGCAGGATGTAAAGGTGAACCTTTACCTGCTGTTACCTGCTGAGGCTCCGCCCCTCCAGGTGTGTGATGGTCGTCAGGAAACGAGAGAAAACGATTCGCTGCTTCAGTCTCACCTCCGAACAATGAGAAGAAAACAGCAGCAGGCAGTGAAACCTGGAAGCTCCAGACGTGTAGCAGGTAAATGTGTGACTGTCAGTGTGAACCCTGAGACCTGAAGCTGTAAATCTGCTGCCGAGGTTCTCGCTGGAACATCAAAGCTGCGGACAGAAATGAGTGTTTGCAGTTTCCTCGTCTAAATCCTGTATTTGCAGATGAAAGGCGTCGGACACACACCCTTCCTGTCATCACACACACTCTGATGACTGTTTACACCTGAAACCTGAGACTCACCTGAGCTAAGAGCAGCTTCACATCAGCTCTACTTTACACAATATCAGAATAAAGGACCTGCAGCTGTTCTGCTCAGGGCACTCGGACCCGACCCGCTCAGTTCTCTGTCGTGTCTTTAAGGCTGAAAGGCCTTTTCACCGTGATAAACTCGAGGACCTGTGACTTGCGTGAAGATGATTTGAAATTTGAACTTTTTTCCTGATGATCTGAGACCAGACTTGTAACTTGAGCAGCTTGGACACTGACTCGGCCTGGTCTCTAGTGACTTGTTGCTACACTTGTAACTAAGCTGACTTGATATTTGATGAACTCGTCTGGAAATGATGGTTTTCTTTTGCAGAGTAACTTGAAGTGACTCGTCTCTTCCAGACTTGGACTCGTCTTGACAGTGATTCATTAACTTGGGACCTGTGTGTGCTCTCAGGTGAATCGTCTGAATCGTTCTGCTCTCTGTCAGAGTTCTGACTGTTTCTCAGTGGTTCTGATCCACCTTTTCTGAACCTTTCAGTCCTGAAGAGCTTCTCTACGTGTCAGCATTTAGCTGAAAGCACCGAATCTCACATGAAAGACGTGCAAACATTAACTCATCAGAACATGAAACAGCAGAGAATCGTGAACACAGTCAACCGTCCTGCTGTATGACAGACACGTCATACATGATCATGAGCACACGGGATTATTACTGACAGCGAACCTGGAACATCACGTAAACATGGATTTATTAAACCTGCAGACACCGAGCTGATCCGTTTATCTTCACTGCACATGAGCAGCAGCTCTGAGTAAATAATTCTACACAGCGTCACCTCACAGTAATCAGATTACCTTTACGTAGAACACCAGAGTATTTCCTCTGATAAACAAATTCAAACTCATCCTTCATAAAGACTAAGATCAAAATTCAGCTCCAGAGCAGAACCTCAAAGAACCAAAGTGAGTCCAGCTGTGGTTTCCATCAGTCCACCTGCATGAACATGGTTCTACAAC
>NW_007578820.1:115879-121065 GCF_000690725.1 Stegastes partitus | reverse complement strand
CTCCTCTACTGGACCTGATGTCTCCTCTACTGGACCTGATGATGACTCCTCTACTGGACCTCCATGAGCTTCCAGCCTCCACAGACTCACAGAAGTTGGTCTCATGTCATCTGTAAACTGCTTTGATGACCATTTGAGCTGAAAAAGCTCAAAAGCTGATTGAAAATCAAATAATGATTAATAATGAAACAGAAGCGGAGCAGATGACGTGAAGTTCCAGCTTCCTGCTGTCGGCTCCTTGACCCAGTTTGCTCCAGGCCAGCTCTGTTGCTCGTTATGGACCAACAGGTGGAAAATAAACCACGAGCTGGTTTGACTCAGAGTTCCTGCTTTCAGACTGCTGTTTGTCCTTGTGGTGGTGGTTTGTGTCCAGCTCTGCCTCTCTGTGGTCATCTTCTGTCTCATGAACCCAGGCTGTGTGTCTGCAGGTTCCACACGTCGTCCTGTTCGGCCCTGGAGGTGAAGAACGAGCCCATCCTCGGTTTCACAGATGGAAGTCCAGAGAGAGCAGAGCTGCTGAAGGTCCTTACTCACTGTGTGTTGTGTGTCTGCAGGTTGTGGTTGTTGTGTGTCTGCAGGTTGTGTTTTTATTCTGTGTGTGTGTCTGCAGGCATTGAACAGCCTGAAGGGGGCGACAGAGGAGATTCCCTGTGTGGTTGGAGACCAACATGTTTGGACCAAAGACATCAGATATCAGCTGTCGGTGAGTCGACGTCCTGCTGGACTTCCGCTGAGGTTCATCCTCAGTAANCAAGCTCCACAACATCAGTTCCTGTGGAGACCTAGCTCCACAGCATCAGTTACCATGGAGACCTAGCTCGCCAGCATCAGTTCCCATGGAGACCTAGCTCCACAGCATCAGTTACCATGGAGACCTAGCTCGCCAGCATCAGTTCCCATGGAGACCTAGCTCCACAGCATCAGTTCCCATGGAGATGTAGCCAGTTAAAAGAGAGCCTCGTCAGCTTCAGGACACTGAAAACTGACTTTATGACTGTTCATGTTCTATGAATGTTCTGTTCATGTTCTATTATTGTTGGGTTCATGTTCTGTTCTTAGTGACTAAACCCCTAGAACTCAGGCTGAATCAGCAGAAGAAACAGAGCGTCTGAAACAAAGCAGAACACAACCATCTCTGGACTGGATGACATGAAACCCGGTCCCAGCCTGGATGAGGATCTCCTGATCGCTGCTGCAGAACAACCAGTTCAGGTTCTGGACGTGAACAGAACAGCAGCTGAAGTCCAAAAGAAGGGTTCTTAGATGAACATCTGAGTTCTTCTCTAATGGGTTAAATGACAGAAGAACCCTGAAGATGAGACTCGGTTTATTCTGTAAGTCAGCGTCAGATCAGTTTGCACATAAAGACATCAGGTGAAACGCTGATCAGCACCTTTCATGACTGATCATCAGACGTTCAGACGATGTTCCAGCAGCCCATAAATACTGAAGTCAGACAGTCGCGATCCAGAACGACAGACTGCTGACGAGAAACGTCGACCAACAGAGAACCAACCATCACATCAATACGAGAACATTCAGATCTTTGTAAACCAAGAAGAACTTTATTGTAGAGCACCTTTCACAGAATAAAATCACAAAGTGCTTCACACAAGACAACATCATATGAACAGTACAGGGAACATAATGTAGATAAAAGCAAGGCAACAGAAATCCTGTCAACTAAAGCTGGTCTGAACAAATGTGTCTTCAGCTACTTGTTAAACCAATCAGCAGAGTCTGTTTCACGGAGAGACTGAGGAAGGACAAGTCACCTCTGGTTTTAAAGCGGGTCTTTGGGACCATGAGGAGGTTCTGGCCCGAGGACCGAAGGGTGTGACCAGAGGAGTAGGGCCACAGCAGATCACAGACATGTTCAGGGACCCGGCCATGCAAGGCTCTAAAAGTCAGAACTAGAACTTTAAAATCTATGAGAGTGTAATGAGGAGCCACTGCAGGGAGCAGACAACAGGCAGAGTGTGAGTCAGCATCGGAACCAATCAGCTGTTAGTTCAGGTGAGTCAGGTGTTTCCCATCATGCTTTGCACACGCTAGAAAGAACATGTAAAACCTGCAGACTGATATGAGCAGAATGAATGAGTGTCAGGAGCTGCTGCCTGGATGAGATCAGCAGTCTGAAGCTGGGTCCAGTCAGTTTCTCTCTGAAAGCTCCTCCTCGTCTCACTGAGCTCTGCTGGGTCGTCTCATGATGACGACACCTTGACAAGAGAGCTGATTGGTCAGTAGGAGGAGCCTCCAGACTCCTACCTGGAGCATGACCTGCTCTGGAGCAGCTCGGTTTCCATGGAGGTGGAAGAACCGACCCAGTGGTTCTGAAACCTAGAGTTGAGCCTGCAGTTATGTTGATCACTGGAAGTCCTTGGTAGTTCAGAGCTGCTCGTCCTCCTCCTGTCAGCGACCCGGAGCCGGTGTGAGCGCTCCGCCTGTGGTTCTGGTCACACTTGGTCTGAAACACTCGGATCAGGCTTCACAAGGAAACCTGGAACGGTGCTGTTTTGTCACTGTCAGATTCTGGTTCTGGACACTGACAGACTAGACCTGTGTTTCTGACATAGACTGTACAACAGATGGACGTAGCTGCCGTGACGTCACCCGTTGGTTTCTGCTCTGAGAACATGAAGCCAGGGTTTTGCTACTTCCTGGTTGACATCTTGGATTTTTGGAGCCAGTGACACAAAAATTTTGTGGGGGGGGGGGCGGAGCCATAGGAGCAGCGATTGGTCAGACGGATTGAGAGGCGGGCCCTCTCTGCCCGCCCACATTTACTGCCTTCTGCTCGCTTCGTCTGTATGGTCGCTGCCGACTGTCAATCAAGCCAGCCACGCCCCTTGAGCCGCAACATGTTGACGATTTTTTAAAAATTCAGTATTGATTTATTTTCAGATTGGCCACCTGATCTCTGGATCTGACCATGAAAACTAATAAGAAAACAATCCTGAGCTGTAGGAATGCAGTATTTGGTGATCTGTGATCACTTCTTTTCCAGTTCCAGTCTATGGGAGCCAGGGCTTTGTGGAGCCAGCAGCTAGTGGACGTAGTGATACTGCAGGTTTTTGACACTTTTGGGTTGGCTTCATTTTCAGGGCCGGTTGCTACGTCCATCTTTATACAGTCTATGGTTTCTGACCTGACTGTACATGTTGGACCCGCCCATCCGTCATAAACCCGTTCAGCAGGTCACAAACCCGGTCAATCAGACGCCAGAAACAAGCAGAGAGAAGAGACAGAACCAGGAGAAAACCCGCCAACAGGATTTACATCAGTTCACAGCGTGGTGCTGAAAGTCCACACGGGTCGGGCTTCAGTCTCCTCTCAATGATGACAGATCTGATCAGAACCGACCCAGCAGGTTTCTGCTGAGTCATCTACAATACAGTATTTAATCATAAATAATACTGGAACACACACACACACCTACACCCACACACACACACACACACACACACACACACACATCTATATATATCTATAACACACACACACAGTGGGTCTGAGCAGAGGGGAATTCTGGGTAATCAGTGAAACCTGACGCGCTGAACATCGTCCCCTCTCTCGGGGCCCCTGATTGGCTGACGGTCTGTGCTGCTCGCTGATTGGCCAGGGGCCGATCCGCCTGTGGACGGTTCCATCTGTGTTCCGGGGGGGTTCCGCGGAGCTGCTGGAGGAACTTTTAAAGTTCGTGTTCTGCGTGTTCGGTTCTGTTCAGCCTCGTCCAGCAAAACTCCGTCAGTTTGGTAAAGAAGTGATAAAAGCGGGTCAGCGTGACGGTAAACAGGCAGAACCGAGCCGTGACCGGCAGAACCTCCCCCGCTGAGCGAACCTCAGGATCAGCTCCGTCGAGCCTCCGTATCTGATCACTTATTGATCCGGTTATCGGCCGAATCGGAGGCTCGTTGGCTCGTTCCTCTGTCATCCGGCTCCTTATCGGCGGGAAGATGCTCCGTGTGCGCGCGGCGGTGAGCCGGTCCTGGAGGCGGTAGGTGCTCCTGTTGCCGACACGAGACTCCCGGGACACGTCCGGTAGCCTGCTAGCCTGAACCACCTGTCAGCGGGTCTCATGACCTGCAGGAGAGTCGGGTTCAACGGAACGCCTCCGTTTAGTCAGTCTGATCAATAAGCTGATCAATGATCCCATCAATGATCTGATCAAGAGTAGCGGTACTGAGCATGTATGTGTTGGTTCTGTGAGCCCGGACAGCTGGACCAGGGAGGACATTTACTTTATTACTGCTGGAAGCTTCTAGACCCACTGACAGGTCATCTTCCAGTAATCTGATTACTTCTCGGTAGAACACCAGAGTACTTCCTTTATATATTCAGTGAAACCGACCTGAGTCCAGCTGTGATGGTTCCGAAACGACCCGTGAGCTGCAGAACTTTCTCAGTTTGGACCCATAGAGAATACTGTTCTGTAAGAGGTAATCTGATTACTGTCAGTGCCATTACAGGACTGTACTCATGTAATGGAGTACTTTTACTTCACAGTACTTTTACTAAACTTTAATTCTGCAGGAAGTATTTCATCAAACGGTGGTTATTGATCCTCTGTGATCACTGATCAATAGCTTTCAGTGGTTCCACTGGTGTCCAGTTGATCAGAACCGTGACTCTGTTCAGAAACGTGTCCAACGTCTGGATGTTCAGATGAAACCAGACGGTTCCAGAAAACAGCTGATCAACGATCAATAATTAACCAGCTTAAACCAACAGAGTCCGGTTCAGGGTCACGGGCCGCTCCAGGACTTTCTGGGAAACAGCACATGTTTATCTGTGACGCCTGAAGAAACCTGAGCAGCTCCAAGTCCAAATGTTTGTTTATCTATCAGCATCCAGCAGCTGCAGTCGGATCAGAACCACACAAACAGAACAGTGTGTTGAAGGAAACATGAGAACTTCTGACCTGTACCCTGCAGGAGTCATACAGAGAGCAGCCGGATCCGACCAGAACACTGGCCTGACCAGCACGTCTCCTCCACTGGACCTGATGATGGCTCCTCTACTGGACCTGATGACTCCTCAACTGGACCTGATGTCTCCTGTACTGGACCTGATGTCTCCTGTACTGGACCTGATGTCTCCTGTACTGGGCCTGATGTCTCCTGTACTGGACCTGATGATGTCTCCTCAACTGGACCTGATGTCTCCTCTACTGGACCTGATGATGT
>NW_007578820.1:111407-113834 GCF_000690725.1 Stegastes partitus | reverse complement strand
CTGAACTGACCCGCTGAGGTTCATCCTCAGTAACGCTGAACTGACCTGCTGAGGTTTATCCTCAGTAACACTGAACTCTCTCTGTCTTTCTTGAAGCCCTTCAATCATTCCCATAAAGTGGCCAAGTTCTGCTACGCTGATAAGGTGAGTTCTGTTGGTTCTGAGGAGGTTCAACAAACGTTTCCTTTATGTTATTGAAGGCTTTTATTTCTTTGCTGCTGATTGCAGCAACAACTGAAGTTGATTATGAGTTTTACTGTTTCACCGGATTCTGGATCCAGACAGGAGGACCGGTTCTGGTCGGGGTCATCTCATGTTCTGGTCTTTTTGTCTTGGTTTTGTGATGTTTTGCCTCCTTGGGCTCATTTTGTCTTGTTTTTGTTTTATGAGTCTCAGGGACAGTTTGTGTAACACAGTTCTGAGACTTGTGTTCCGGTTACGGTAAGAAGAACCAGAACCAGGTCCTTCCAGGTGACCAGACGGACAGCAGAGGACTAGTTCTAGTTAATAACATCTCTGGTGCAATCGATTCAGGAGCTGATCAATAAAGCCATCGAGGCGTCAGTGGCAGCGAGGAGAGAGTGGGACCTTAAACCTGTCCAGGACCGAGCTCAGGTTCTGTTCAAAGCAGCCGACGCCATCAGTGGACCGAAGAGGGCCGAGGTCCTGGCCAAGACCATGATTGGACAGGTAGGACATACCTGGTTAATGTCAGACAGTCAGACAGTCAGACGGGTTAATGACAGACAGACAGACAGACAGACGGGTCCAGACCTCCTCTCTGTGTTCAGGGGAAGACGGTTGTCCAGGCGGAGATCGACGCCGCCGCTGAGCTCATCGACTTCTTCCGCTTCAACGCCAAACACGCGATGGAGCTGCAGCAGCAGCAGCCGCTGGACGCCGCCGGCAGCAGCAACACCATGCTGTACCGCGGCCTGGAGGTAGGACTCATGCTGAGGAGGAGGCCCGCCCTCACCTGTGCAGGTGTCCTGGTCACATGGTCGTGGAGGATTGTGGGTATTAAAGACAGGCTTTGGGTTTGTTGCAGGGTTTCGTCGCAGCTGTGGCTCCGTTTAACTTCACTGCGATCGGAGGAAACCTGGCAGGAACTCCGGCTGTGATGGTGAGAACCGAGCAGAACCACAGAACAAACACACCATGATCGCTGATCGTCTGAACACAAACATCTGCAGGAGCTCAAGATGTCTTTAAAACATCAGCCAGAACCTTTAGAACAGAACAGAATCCTGTCCAGATTAGACTGGTAGTAACTGTGGGGCTGCTCGGGTCTGGCAGGGGAACGTGGTTCTGTGGAAGCCCAGCGACACCGCCATGTCTGCCAGCTACGCTGTCTACAGAGTCCTGAGGGAGTCCGGTCTGCCGCCCAACATCATCCAGTTCCTCCCGGCCGATGGCCCAGTGTTCGGAGACACTGTCACCTCTTCGGAGCACCTGGCCGGCATCAACTTCACCGGCAGCGTTCCGTAAGAACCGGGTCACACACCGCAGCATGTCTTTATTCTGACGTGTTTGTTGATGCTGCTGTGACTCTGTGTCTGCAGGACGTTCAAGCGTCTGTGGAAGCAGGTCGCCCAGAATCTGGACACCTACAGAACCTTCCCTCGACTGGCAGGAGGTGAGATCCAGATGTGCAGGTCCAAACCCGCCTCAGCTGTGTTCAGGGTTCTGCTCCATTTCCTCAGATGTGCTGTAAACTGTATTCATACTTTTCTTTTTGAATCTGCTTCAGCAGGTTTTTATTCTCAACTGAAATTTGAGGCTGTTCTGTTCTGGTTCTGTTCTGTTTGAAGGTCTGGTTCTGTTCTGCTGCTTTTGTCTCCTCCAGAGCAGCCTAAGGGCTTTGAGAACAGGGAACTGTGTGGAGAACCGGGTTAAAGTGTTCTACCTGTTTAGTTTGTGTTCTGGTGACCTGCAGCCACATCTGGTTCAGAAAACATCTGGAGTCCACTTCTGCTTCATCAAGTGTTTTGTTGATTTGTTCTCAAACATGGACCTTCTCACACCTGTCCAGTGTTGCAGGTTCTGATCAGTGAGGAAACCTCCAGGTTTTTGTCTCACATGTTGCTGTACTGGGTCCAGTAGTTAAAAGTCAAGCTGTCGTGTCGCTGTGGTTCCTCAGAATGCGGCGGGAAGAACTTCCACTTCGTCCACTCGTCAGCCGACGTCCAGAGCGTCGTCATGGGAACCATCCGGTCAGCCTTCGAGTTCGGGGGTCAGAAATGTTCGGCCTGCTCCAGGATGTACGTCCCCGAAACTCTGTGGCCTCAAATCAGACAGAAGATGGTGGACGTCCTCAAAAGCGCCAGAGTGGGAGACGTGAGTAGACAGACGGGTCACAGACGGGTCACAGACTGACGGATCAGACAGACAGACGAGTCACAGACGGGTCACAGACGGGTCACAGAC
>NW_007578820.1:107000-111197 GCF_000690725.1 Stegastes partitus | reverse complement strand
GACGGGTCACAGACGGGTCACAGACTGACGGATCAGACAGACAGACGGACGGACGGGTCCGTTGGTTCTGATAGAGATCCACCAGCTGTCGGTGTCAGTGGCAGCAGCTGCTAAGGTTCTGGTCCACATTGTGGTTGAGGCCCAGAGCAGCTGAAGGTTAACGGTTCTGTTCTTCCGGCAGCCGGTCCAGGACTTCAGCACCTTCTTCTCTGCTGTGATCGATGATAAGGTACGCTGGCTTTCCTACAGCGCAGTTCTGTTCTGTGTTCTGGCTCGGTTTAACTGAAGCCTTCTCTGCAGTCCTTTGCTCGGATCAAGAAGTGGCTGGACCACGCCAAGGCGTCGCCGAGCCTGAGCGTGGTGGCCGGGGGCAACTGTGACGACACCGCCGGCTACTACGTGGAGCCCACCATCGTGGAGACCACAGACCCGCAGGACGCCATCATGAATGAGGTACCGGCGCTCCGGAGGTCCGCTTTCACCAACCGGTTCGACACACAATGACATGCTTCATCAGCCAGAACCTTAAAAACATTGACCAGAACCCACTTCACAGTCTGATGGTTCTCCAGAACCTCTCATTCAAACACTGAAATGCGCAGTCTGATTCATCTGTAGCTGTACGTCACAGAGACCTCTGACCTGGTTCTGTTCTGTGTTCTGTTCTGTGTGTTCTGCAGGAAATCTTCGGGCCGGTGCTTACAGTTTACGTTTATCCAGACAACGAGTACCAGAAGGTTCTGCAGCTGATCGACAGCACGTCTCCGTACGCTCTGACCGGAGCCGTGTTCGCCAAGGACCAGTAAGACGTGTTCATCTGCACATAGAGAATCAGAACCAGAACCTGAAATGCTTTATTGATCCTCGAGGGGAAATCGCAACAGGCTGCAGTACCATCATGCGTGTTTGTTCAGAATAACCCTCCAGAACCCTCTGGTTCTGTATCAGTACCCATATTAATGAAGCAGTTTCACCTTCATGCGGTGAACATCTCCAGGTCCTTGAGGAACACGTTCTGATGTTCAAAGCAGAACAACGAACAGTTTGATCTCAGTGAGGAACCAGTCTGCAGCATTCACAGCTTGCTTGGTTCTTTCAGATTCTCCTCTGACAGTGTTCAGTTCTGGTTCTGTTCGTTTGTTGTGTTTGCGTCAACAGACTGTGAACAACAGTGACGACGCTGCAGGAACTATCAGGTTTTCTGTGACTCTGTGTCATAGACATTGAACTGGTACCACTATGAGACATCCCATAATACTGATGCTAGCAGCTGCTGACAGAGGACATGAACAGAACCAGGTCCAGTGTTCAGACTGAGACACCTGGATGGATGTAGAACTGATCTGGTGTCAGGTTCTAGCAGAACCCAGATGTGTTCTTCCTCCTAAATGTCATGTGTCTATCTGCTGTACTGATGAAGTTCTGAGGCTCAGAAATGATGGAAAAAGTCCATTAAAGTGATAAATCTGGACCCTCCTCTGTGGACTTCAAGGACCTGGACCTCTGGAACATTCACAGTCTGAAGGTAGAACTCTGGTCAGTAGATAAAGGTTCTGCAGGTACAGAACCAGATGTTCTGAGGAGGTTCTGGGGGAGCTTAGTTCAGATGTGGCTGATGAGTTTCCGTAGTGCTGGAGGTGCTGCAGGAGCGCTGGGAGCAGGGAACCCGTTGAGCAGAAGTGGTGACTGCTGGGAGAGTAAAGTTTGTTTCTGTGGCAGGAAGGTGATCAGCGACGCAGCCAGAGCTCTGAGAAATGCTGCAGGAAACTACTACGTCAACGATAAATCCACCGGCTCCGTCGTGGCCCAGCAGCCGTTCGGTGGCGCCAGAGCTTCAGGTAAGAAACCGTCTCACGGTCTCCGTCTGGAGAACCCACTGATGGATTGATGGAGTTTAACCAAACCTTCCTCCTCATCAAGGCACCAATGACAAACCTGGAGGTCCACACTACGTCCTGAGGTGGACGTCTCCTCAGGTGGTGAAGGAGACCCACGTCCCCCTGACAGAGTGGAAGTACCCCTACATGGGCTGAGGAGCTCCACATCCTTCTGTCCAGCCATCCGTCCCTCTGCTGACCAGCTCCTGTCCTCCAGCCCCCAGACTTCTGTCCCTCTGTGACTCTTTGCACTGAACTTGGATGTCCTCCATGAACAGCTCTTCAAACTGTCTCACACTGGTTTATATCCAACATGAATGACACATTAAACTCTTTTGTTGTTCAGATAGAAATAGTTTTATCTTTAATCTGAAATAGAAGCTCCTGCATCACTGACCTGATTGCTGCTACAGCTCCTGGATCATTGTTTCGTCCTTCTCAGCACTCTCTGGTTTTTTTTTCTGTCTTCCTCGATAACAAACTGAATCTCTTTGTGTCTTTGAACAGAAGACATTGTTTTAAAGCTCGATTAGTGAAGTCCTGCAGACTGATGAGTGAGTCAATAATTCATCACGGATCAGGAACTTGTTGTCTGACTGTTCAGGTATCAGTGGATCAGATGAAACATTAACGTCAGTAAATGTTGGAGTATAAATGTGATTTTATTTGTTCTAAACTCAATGATTTAAAACTGAGCGCTGCTGAAGAGTTGGACTCCTGACGTTTGTCTGTGGTCATGTTCACGCTGACTGACCTGCAGCCGCTGAAACGCTTCTGATCAAACGTTCTCGTCCAACGTCTCGCAGAGTTCGCTGGCGGAAGTTTGTAGATTTTTATATTTAATCTTTCAGGTGATTCTCTATATTTTCAGACCGTGCCTGCCTTAGGAACTCTGTAAATGCAGATGGTTAATTTTTAAGAAAAAAATAAAAAGTAATTAAAATCTAAACGTGGTCTCGTTTGCTTTTTGGGCTTCTTTTATCATCAGTTGTTGCTTTACTGAAGAGTTTCAGTTTGTGACAAAAATCCCGTTTGATAAAAACGTGTTTTCAGATTCGATGTGATTTTCTGACTAAATATTACAATTAAACCCTACAACATTATTTGTGATAGAAATGTAAAAATTTAATTATCAGAATAATCAGAACTATGAAAATTCACTTTAAAAGCTAAAATATTTATTATATAAATTAATATCAATATACGTTGAATTCTGCTCTCTATCAGAAAGTCCTCCTGTAGCTCAGGATCTTAAAGTCAACACCGATGGGTTCTGCAGCAGGACGATGAAGCACACGAGCAGGTCCACCCACACCCACAGACCTGTGATAAAGGTCTTTACTACACTGAAAAAAGTTAATCTAAGAATATGTAGTTGTGACATAATAAAGCCTGTGAAAATAACAATAAAAAACAATGTTTATCTTTTGACATGAATATATCAAGTTGTGAATTAGTCTACATTTGTTCAAAACACTGGTCATTTTGATTTTTGTCCTTAACAAGCTGTATGTAAGTGGCTCAACAAATCTTCTTATGCAGACCCACTCAGCAAACTATTCGCTCGCTGCATTTACTGCGCTCGAACTGCGCCCCCTGGTGCATTATGGGTATTTCGCGCCAACCGTCGGTCACTGGCGGAAGCACTGCAGCGGTTCGGAAAAGGGGGAGAGAACTTTAAGGTAAGAATTACTTTAATGTTATTATAGCTGGTTAATTACTGCAGTCTTTCGGGTTATATATTGCAATAGAAATGAATAAGTAAGATAACCGAGGCTCTTGATGTGATTTGTAATTCAGATAGCAAGTGGCTTCAAAAGACTTCTTATGTGACTGGAAGCTAATGTTAGCTAGTTTTAAAATACTGGCTTGGCTTCAAATGTTATTCGCTGATGTTTGCAAGTGACTGTAATTTAAAGTAAGGAGGGATGTGTTTTTTCCTTTTCTTTTCTTCCACGTACCGTTAATCAGGCAGCGCTGGGTGCCGCCTGTATGTGGGACATAGCGCTGCGGTGTTAGCCGTTAGCGGGGGTTTTAGCTGTAAGTCGGTCGGGTGTGGTCAGCCAGTTTTTGGTCGCGACAGTGGCTGTAGGCTTTTACTTTAGCTTGGCTTGTTAGCCGCTGAACTACAGTAGCGGGCGCCCGGCTTTAAGACAGACAGTCTGGTTTTTAAAAGGCCTGCCCGCCTTCCCGCGTAGCCTTGAGACGGTAGCCCATCTGTCCTCCTTTTGACATGATGTAAACCACGTCACGTACCCTCATGTAATGGGTTCATAAATATTAAGTACAGGAAATGACAATAGATACATGCAAATAGTTT
>NW_007578820.1:101370-103640 GCF_000690725.1 Stegastes partitus | reverse complement strand
TCAAAGTTTCTTTGGCATATTGTATGTTCCTTGCCAGGAAACTATTGTTAAACAAGGTAAACGAGCCCTTTTGTTAAGTTGAATAATTAATACCAGATGTTGTTTGAATGATGTGGGCGTTGTTGCAGAGTATACAGTATGAGAGCTGCAGCTAAAAATAATATTCATTAGTGTACAATTTTTTTTTTTATTTAATTGTTTTTTGTTGTGAGAAGATGGTTTAAAAAAAAGTTTCCTGAAGCCCAAGATGCAATTCTAAATGTCTTGTTTTATTGATTGATGATTAAAACAACTAATAGTTGAAACTCTATACAGTCAATTCAGGTATTGCCCAGTACAGTGACAGTACATGTACTGTATGATATTATTTTTGTGAGAATTTGCAATAAAATGTAAATTTGGTTGACTTATGACCTCTTGATTGTGTTGACCCTAGGACCTTCTAGTGCAACTCACACAATTTATATTACAGCATCAGTCACACTCCCGTGACGACTTGGCTGGTGGCTACAGTTACCCGCAGCGCCAGTCGCATCACTTGTGAGTCTTATTTCATCATCCTGCCCCTAGATCCTTTCATTTTTGTTATGTGATTTTTTTTAATAGCAACATGATGCCAAAATGTCCATTTTTAAATTGGACAGATTGACCAACACATAGATTACATACTTCATTCAAGTAGCTCACCGTAACAAAAATTTTGCGCATTTTTTCTACTGAGAAATAGTAAGGCAACTTTTTGCATCACTTTATCACATAGATCAAACAAGAATTGTCTTTGTATGTACAACATTCATTTTACAAGTTGGCTTAACTTACATTTGCAAGTAAAGTCAAATCACTTTTGCTGTTAAAGTCAACATTAATATTGCTAGTAAAGTCAACTTACTTTTGCAACTAAAGTCAACTTACATTTACAAGTTAAGGCAATTTACTTTAGCAAGTAAAGTAAACGTGCCACAATTGAGTTGCCTTTGTTTGCAAAAGTAAGTTGACTTTAATTATAAAATTAATATTGTACAAACAAAGACTTGTATGATCTACGGGATAAAATGATGCAAAAAGTTGCTTTACTTTTTTTAAGTAGATAAAGCCCCACATTTTTATCAGTGTACACGTCTGTGGTCAGACCTGTGTGAGGTCCCTCTAACATTAAATAAACTTCTGTTTGTTGATCTGTTTAAAAGCCTGTCTGATCACTAACCTGACTAGTTTACGTTACCACGGTCACTGGGTTTAAACTAGCCCGATCACCAACCTGACTAGTTTACGTTACCACGGTCACTGGGTTTAAACTAGCCCGATCACCAACCTGACTAGTTTACGTTACCACGGTCACTGGGTTTAAACTAGCCCGATCACCAACCTGACTAGTTTACGTTACCACGGTCACTGGGTTTAAACTAGCCCGATCACCAACCTGACTAGTTTACGTTACCACGGTGACTTGCTGATCACTAACCTGACTAGTTTACGTTACCACGGTCACTGGGTTTAAACTATGTTGAATTAGCTTTGTGGAACCAAAATATATTTCATAATTTTAACTCTTTTGGTTTCTTTGGTAACTTTGTAAAGAAAGGCGATATTAAAGAACGTTATTATTCCAACCGTCCTTTTTGCTTTCGCGTTTTGCCAGTAACGGCCGGTGTTTTGTACCGAGCGGCGCTCCGTAGCTGGAAGGCAGCAGCAGACTGTTGTGGCTGAAATCAGCTTTTTCTTGTCCACAGCGGCTCCACTGACCTTTGCAGCCGGAATATTACCACCAGGACCGGGGTACAGCTGCAGGAGCGGCCCGTTAGACGGCAGGACAAGGTAGGTGCTGCTGTGAGCCGCTGCTAGCTGCTGTTAGCCGCTGCTCTGCAGAGCTCAGTGTTTGTGTCGTTAGCCTGTTAGCTGTCTGACATGTAGCTGACTGCAAGGGAGCCGAGCCGAGCCGAGCCGAGCCAAACTAAACTGGGACGTGGTACAGGAGTGTCGGATGATTTAGCCCAGCTTCGCCCTTCCAGGTCCGGCTGGAGAGTTTCCATCAGACCGAGCTGCTGCGGCTCGGTACCGGAGGCTAATTATCCCGCTAACAGACTGCTAACTCATCTGTTCAAGAGCTCAGAGTGTAGCTGAGGACAGCTGTAGTACAAGTTCACTGCTGTAGTACAAGTACACAGCTGTAGTACAAGTACACAGCTGTAGTACAAGTACACAGCTGTAGTATAAGTACACAGCAGTAGTACAAGTTCACAGCTGTAGTACAAGTACACAGCTGTAGTATA
>NW_007578820.1:96386-98241 GCF_000690725.1 Stegastes partitus | reverse complement strand
GTATAAGTACACACCTGTAATACAAGTACACACCTGTAATACAAGTACACAGCTGTAGTAAAAGTACACAGCTGTAGTAAAAGTACACAGCTGTAGTAAAAGTACACAACAGTAGTACAAGTTCACAGCTGTAGTACAAGTACACAGCTGTAGTATACGTACAGAGGTGTAGTATGAGTACACAGCAGTAGTATAAGTACACAGGTGTAGTACAAGTACACAGGTGTAGTACAAGTACACAGGTGTAGCATAAGTACACAGGTGTAGTACAAGTACACAGCTGTAGTACAAGTACACAGGCAGTACCAGCGTCATCCTGTATTAAACCAGGGCCCGTGGCTCAGCTGGTAGAGTGGTTGTCGTCTGATCATAAGGCTGACGGTCCGATCCCCTCCACAGTCACAGTGTCCTTTGGCAGGACCCTGAACCAGAAGTTGCTCCTGATGGCAGCGCTGTCGCCGTTGGTGTATGAATGTGTGTGAATAAGAAAACGTTGTAAAGCGCTTTGAGTAAATGCTAACATAAGTGCAGACCATTTAAATAATTCTTCTTGCCATATAAGTACACAGAAAGCACCATGTTCTTGCTGTACAAGTATACAGTTAGTAAGAACTCCTGGTTCTGTTCTGCCTGCAGTGTTCGGGTCACCCACTCTGACAGAATGAGCTCGAAGGGAGGCGGCACCGCTCTGACCCGACGCAACTACAGACTGGCGTCAGACACCGACAAACCCAGATCCACAGGTAGGTGGACACAGCGGGTAGACACATCGGATGGACATAACAGGTGGACACAACGGGTGGACACAGTGGGTGGACACAACAGGTGGACACAACAGGTAGACACAATGGGTGGACACAGCGGGTGGACACAGTGGATGGACACAACGGGTAGACACGATGGGTAGACACAACGGGTGGACAGCAGGTGGACACAACGGGTGGACACAACAGGTGGATAGCAGGTGGACACAACAGGTAGACACAATGGGTAGACACAATGACTGGACAGCAAGTGGACACAACGGGTGGACACAACGGGTGGACACAACGGGTGGACATCGGGTGGACACAGTGGATGGACACATCGGGTAGACACAATGGGTGGACACAGTGGATGGACACAACGGGTGGGCACATTGGGTAGACACAACAGGTGGACAGCAGGTGGTCACAACAGATAGACACAATGGGTAGACACAACGGGTGGACATAGCAGGTGGACACAACGGGTAGACACAGCGGGTGGACACAACAGGTGTACACAACGGGTAGACATAACGGGTGGACACAACAGGTAGACACAATGGGTGGACAGCAGGTGGACACAACAGATGGATACAACGGTTGGACACAATGGGTGGACAGCGGGTGGACACAACGGGTAGACACAATGGGTGGACACAGTGGATGGACACAACGGGTGGACACATTGGGTAGACACAACAGGTGGACAGCAGGTGGACACAACAGATAGACACAACGGGTAGACACAACGGGTGGACAGCAAGTAGACACAACGGGTGGACATAGCAGGTGGACACAACGGATGGACACAACGGGTGGACACAACGGGTCGACACAGCGGGTGGACACAACAGGTGGACACAATGGGTGGACAGCAGGTGGACACAACAGGTGGACACAACGGGTAGACACAGCGGATGGACACAATGGGTGAACACAACGGGTAGACACAGCGGGTGGACACAGCGGGTGGACACAACGGGTGGACACAACGGGTGGACACAGCGGGTGGACACAATGGGTGGACACAATGGGTGGACACAACGGGTAGACACAGTGGATGGACACAACAGGTAGACACAGTGGATGGACACAACGGGTAGACACAG
>NW_007578820.1:90545-93532 GCF_000690725.1 Stegastes partitus | reverse complement strand
GTTAGTTACAGCAGGTTAGATACAGCAGGTTAGTTACTGCAGGTTGGTTAACCAGCCAGACGACCCGTTTACAGACAACAGTTTGAGGTATTGGCATGAAAACTCAGTGACAGCTGCTGAAACTCACACTGTGTGTTAAGTTTCTCTGCTCTCATGTTTTCTTCATCACTTCTATACATAGACACACACACACACACACACAGACACACACACACACAGACACACACACACACACACACACACACACACAGAGACACACACATAGACACACACACACATAGACAAACACAAACACAGACACACACACGTCTTATTTATTTCTTCTTCTTGCATTCTGGTACTTTTTAGTTTTATTTTCGTCTTATTTTAATTTATTAGAATTTGTTTAAGTGTCGTTCATTGTTTGTGACTTTTTAACAAAATCGCCTTATTTCTTATTTATTTGGCCTCATTTTACTAAAAGTTTCAAACATTTAAGTCTGCTTTTAATTATTCTTATTTACCTTGTTTCATTTTAAGCTTTTTTTTAATTGTATTTTTGACATTTTAATTGTATTTGTTTTAATTTAGAACTTATTTTATTGGTTTTCACATTTTTCCTTTTCAGTCTTATTTCGATCCACTGATTGAACTTCCTGAGTATTGCTGTTAGTAGGTCATCCTATGTCTTTATATTGATGCTTTCCTTGTTTTTTTCTTGTTATTTTATTCTTGACTGTGGCTTTAATGGAAAAAACATTTGTGCTGGTTCATTTGTTTACTCGTTGTGGTGAAACAGAAGCTTGTCGTGGTCACAGTGGAGCAATAAACTGAACAAAAGTAGGATGAAGATGCACTCGTTTCTCTCTTTTTATGTCACACCTGCGTTGTGTTTTGTCGGCAGGAAGCCTCTGGGTTTCCAGGATCTGAGCGCTCACCTGGAGAGGCTTCTGACTGAGGGGGAACCTGAGGACAGCACAGGTAAGGCTGCTGCAGCACCAACACTGAATATACACAATACACAGAGTGCATTCTGGGTAAACGTTCCAGGCTCATATCAGCATGTGTGATGGTGGCTGGTCAGAACAAGTTCTAGACAATGGAAGGACCGTTTTACCTCCAGAACCTACCAGAAGCATCTCTTTCTAATGTTCTGACTGTTTCTTAGTCATTAAATTGGTGCCGAAATATTCATAATGTGAAGATAAAACTTTACTTCATGAAATATCCTGAAGTTATCGTAGATAAGCAATCAGCTGAAGATGTCTGATGGATTCTTTCTCCTTAAGTCACTGATCTGGAGGTTGTAGAATTTTGATTCTCTGAGCAGAGTTAGGAGAAAACTGTGGTTTGACTTTAGAAACTGAGAAAGTTTGTGATGTGAACGAACTGTAAAGGCTGAGAATCACACCTGTTCACCTGTTTGTGTTCAGATCAGACTGAAGGACGTTTGGGTCCTCAACCTGTCGTCCTCGATCACACCAGCGGCTTTGAAGGACTTCTGTTTGTAGACGACGACCTGCTCGGGGTGAGAGTCTGTCCACCCGTTCACCTGTCTGATCACCTGATCACCTGTCTGAGCACCTGTCTGATCACCTGATCACTTGTCTGTTCACCTGTCTGTTCACCTGTCTGATCACCTGTCTAATCACCTGTCTGCTCACCTGATCACCTGTCTAATCACCTGTCTGCTCACCTGTCTGATCACCTGTCTGCTCACTTGATCACCTGTCTGTTCACCTGTCTGATCACCTGTCTGATCACCTGTCTAATCACCTGTCTGATCACCTGTCTAATCACCTGTCTGCTCACCTGATCACCTGTCTGCTCACCTGATTACCTGTCTGCTCACCTGTTCACCTGTCTGTTCACCTGTCTGCTCACCTGATCACCTGTCTGATCACCTGATTACCTGTCTGCTCACCTGATCACCTGATTACCTATCTGTTCACCTGATCACCTGTCTCTTCACCTGATCACCTGTCTGATCACCTGTTTACAGTATGTTGAAACCTTGAGACAGCATTAACAGAGCTCTCTGCTTTCAGGTGATCGGTCACAGCAACTTCAGCTCCATCAGAGCAACAACATGTGTTTATAAAGGTAAATCCTCTGAGAACATAGAACACATGACTATAAAGGTAAAGCCTCTGAGAACACTGAACATGTGTTTCTAAAGGTAAATCCTCTGAGAACACAGAACACATGACTATAAAGGTAAATCCTCTGAGAACACAGAACACATGACTATAAAGGTAAATCCTCTGAGAACACTGAACAACTGTTTTTCAGAGCATCATCTCATAAATTCCCACAGTAAGCTGAAGATGAGCAGGAGAACCAACAGTCCAGAGTTGACAGGTTCAGTGAGCTCAAACCACACAGGGACTGAGCCTGAAATGAGTCTAAAATCGTTGACATTGTGAATGGAGTCTGGTGCTGCAGAGGTCTGTGCACATTCACTTCATATGTCAGGTTTAATCTCTGCTGCTGTTTGAAACGTTTACTGCAGAATAGAGCAGCCGTGAGCAGCCTGTTAGAGACGGTTTCAGCAGAGCATGGATGTTGTGTGCACTTGTGTTGTTGTGTTGTTCTCCTGTGTGTGACAGATGTTTGTGCTTACTCAAAGCGTCCTGGTTGTGTTGTTGGTTCTGTGCAGGAAAATGGGCCTACGAGGTTCTGATCTCATCCCAGGGCCTGATGCAGATCGGCTGGTGTACCCTCAACTGTCGCTTCAACCAGGAGGTACACAACACACGATAACACACACAGACACACAGTAACCAAACCAAGTGGAGCTCCATGGTCTGTTCAAGTGTTGGAGTTTGATTGTAGAATTATTTTGGAATAAAGACGAAAACTAAAACATGTTTGTGTTTTCAGATTGTTGTTCTGTTTTCTCAGCGTGCAAGTCTGTTTCATGGTGTTTGCAGAATGTGAACACACTGTGAGACTTTGACCAACTGCCTACACACCTGTAACACACCTGAACAACACACCTGTAACAC
>NW_007578820.1:80613-89440 GCF_000690725.1 Stegastes partitus | reverse complement strand
AGTTAGTGTTAGAGTTGGAGTTATTGTTAGTTGAGTTAGCGTTAGAGTTAGTTAAGTTAGTGTTAGCGTGAAGTCTAATAACTCCCTCATTTAACTCTAATAACTAAGAACTAACTCTCTATAACCGTTCGCAGAAACCCTAACTGTAAGCCTGTTTGTTGTCAGGAAGGAGTCGGCGACACTCCAGACTCGTACGCTTACGATGGAAACAGAGTGAGGAAGTGGAACGTGACAACGACCAACTATGGAAAGGTGAGAATACTGAGCAGGTGAAGCTGCAGGTGAGTTTGTGGCTGTGGCAGATGTTGACTTTGTGTTTGTGTGTCAGTCGTGGGCAGCCGGAGACATCGTGAGCTGCCTGATCGACCTGGACGAAGGAACCATCACATTCTGCCTGTAAGTCTCTCAGTTCCTCTTGTGTGACGAAGTAACTAAGTACTTTTACTCAAGTACTGCAGTAACATGTTTCCAAGTTGTGTTACTTTTATCTGACAGCTTTGATCATAGATAATAATAGAACAAGTATTTGAAATAAGTTTTATAGTTAACTTTAATGGATAGGACAGTGAAAGACTGACAGAGAAACATGAGGAGAAAAGTCAGGAAAGGACATGCAGCCAATGAGCCGCTGGCTGGAGTCGAACCATAGCCCCTGTACATGGGTCACCCGCTCAACCTGTTGAGCTATCTGGGCGCCCTATAGTTAGCTTTTGATATTTGTTAGATACGTTTAGATTTTTTTCTTAAATATATCCGCATTTTTAAATGATTGTAAATAAAATTTCTATTTCAGATAATGTTTTGATATTTTCACATCTATTCGTTGATATTTTTTACATTCCCTTCATGTCTTCTTCCAAACAGTGCAGTCAGCTCACATCCAGCTCTCTGGATGGTTCTACCAGATAGTCGGTAGTATCGCCCCTCGTCCAGAATCATCAGCTTTAGCTACATGTCTAGCTGTAGCTTTAAAGAATAAACAAGTCTTTAAATACGTTTCGTTAGCCTGCTTTGATGATCAGTATTTTATTTTTAATTTATTTATCAGTTGTTATTGTTCTGGTTTCTCTGAGTTTTTCCCACAGCTCTTGTCTGTTTAACCCTAACCCAGTTTAATAGCCTGCAGTCGGCCTCCTGTCCCTAACCCGTAGATGTTATAGCTGACAGCGGCTCACCTCTACCTGTGTCCTCAGGAACGGTCAGTCTCTGGGGACGGCGTTCACCAGCATCAAGACGGGTCCAGGAGTCGCCTACTTTCCTGCCATCAGTCTGTCCTTCAAAGAGTCGGTGGCCTTCAACTTTGGCAGCCGGCCGCTCAGATATCCATGAAGGTTTGAGTCATGAAAAACATGAGAAAGACGGTTTTTCTGCTTTATTTTTACTGTCGGTGCACTAAAAACAGAAACACATGAACATGGAAATCAGTGTCCAAAACAAAACTAGCAGCAAGTCATGGACACAAAAACGTCGTCTCTAGGAAACGTGTAGGTCACATGACTGACCAGTACGACATTAAACATGGCCGACAGCAGCGCTCCTGGTTCTAAACTGTTCCTGAAGTTAACAGCTGCTTTAGCTTCTAGCTTCTTTTGCATTTATTGCAGTAATGTAGCCTGTAGCGCCCCCTTGTGACAGCCTAGTTTATTTGGTTCAAAGCAATTTGTGGAAACAAGAATCATTTATTTTTTACGACATTCGAGAAGTTAGCAGGAAGCTCTGCTGCTGTGGATGAAAGGGTTAGTGTTGCTGTGAACAAACTGCTGGTGTTGGTCTTTAACCTGAGCCCGTTTACGTACCCGGTGGACGGATACCTGCCCCTCCAGAACCCTCCGGCCGCAGACCTGATGAAGGCTCACAAGCTGCTTGGATACATCAAGAACGTTCTGTCTACCTCCATCGACGCTCAGGTGAGAATCATCGCCTCAGTGTGGAGTAAAGAGCAACAGCTTTGACTGCAGTCGTGTCTTTAATCAGCAGCTCTGTGCAGAAATGAACTGAGCGTTGCTGTGATGTTTGTGTCTGCAGGAGGAAAGGCTGGTGGAGAAGGACTGTGCAGCTTGGAAGCTTCATGGAGACCCGACCATCCTCATCACTCTGGCTCACATCTTCAACCACTTCGCTCCTCTCATGGTGACACTGGCTGTTTCTGACTCTGACCCTTCATTCTTCTGTTTCTAACCCTTGCTGTCGGTGTGGAAGTGTCTGAAATGAATCCGATACGTCCAGGATGATGCTCTTCTCGTGGTGATCAGGCTGCTTGTGGTGCTGTTGTGCGTCAGTGTGACTCACAGAGACGTAGAGTTGGTTTCATCCTGATTTACTGTAACCTGGTTGATACATCATCAGAAAACTGAAATATTCACCAAACAGACATTTACAGCAGTTCATGACTGCAGGGCAGAAATCAGAGGGATGACGTCCGTAAACTTCTAACTTCACATATTTATAAATTTTAATATTTGATGAATGACTGGTGGATTTAATGTCCTTTACAAATCAAGTGAATGAACTTGTGCTTGAACTGGATAATTCTGAAGCAGCAGTGTGCTGATTCTGGGAAAATAAAGAGCTGTTTCTTCATGTTCCTCAGTGTAAAGTTTACCTGGTGGAGGATGTTCTCATGAACTTCCTGTTGGGGATCCTGGAGGGAGGCGGTTCAGTGGACGAACATCCGCTGATCCAGCAGCTGCTCAACCTCTTCTGGCTGCTCATGGAGGTAAGGTTCTCGTCATTTACACGTCTAGATTTGTATGTCTGGGTTATAATGGAGCCTGTTTACCTGCTTTCATGTTCAGAAACACATTATTTCCACAGACTGTACATCACTGCATCCCTCTGTTTTAGCTCCTCCCCCTCCTGTAAAGCCCATGATTGGTCGGCCACATCCAGGTACCGTTGGTCAGTAACCTCAGAGTTCTGAGAGCAGCAGCTCTGCTGAGGAAATAATGTGACTGAAGGCAGCTGATCAACCTAGCTGCTAGCAGCAGTCATGCTAACATGTTGCTAACGGGTCACATGATCCATCCATCCATTTTCTATACACCGCTTAATCCTCATTAGGGTCGCGGGGGGGCTGGAGCCTATCCCAGTCGACTTAGGGCGAAGGCAGGGGACACCCTGGACAGGCCGCCAGTCTATCACAGGGCTGGGTCACATGATGTAGAGAAGAAAAGACTTTAAACAGGAAGTTCTACAGGTGAGAGTTTCTGTGGAGAGAACCAGCTGTGGATGCTTTAAAGCAGCTGTGAGACACTGAAGAAACAAACAGCACAACATGTGTTTGTTGTGACTGCCTCTGCATCCACAATCAGAAGTGATCCGACAGGACAATACATGTCCACAGTTCCTCAGATCTTATCTGAAATCACCACAAAAAATCACCAAAATGTCCACAAGTCCTGAGATGTGGTCCATCATGGAGAACTGAGCATCCTCATCAGCCAGGTTCACACCTTCAGCCGCCGCGCTCCTCTCATGGGGATACTGGCTGTTTTTGTTGGTTGTGACCAGAACCTACAACCTACACATCCATATACGTACACACGTGGACAAAACAGTTGGCACCGCTCAGTTAATGGCAGAAAAACCCACGACGGTCACAGAAATAACTTGAATCTGACAAAAGTAATAATAAATAAAAGTTCGATGAAAATGAACCAGTGAGAATCAGACATTGCAGACATTTTAAAAACGCTTCTGTTAAACCACGGTTCAAAAGCTATGACCATGTAAAGCAGGGACACTTTGTAAGTGTGCAGATGATGTGGTCCTGGTAGCCCACCTACTGACACCAGGAACCACACCAGCAGGTAGTCCACACCCTGGCTCAAATCTTTGCCCAAAGCTCGCTTGAGCATTACAAAAACCAAGGAGCTCTGCTCTGGGTACCCGAGAGAAACCCAGTGGGGCTACTGGTACCACTCAACATCCAGGCTCAGTTGGTGGAGCAGCTCCAGAGCTGTAGATATCTGGGAACAGAGATTGCTGACTCCGTCTGCAGAAAGACACAGCAGCAGCTCCACCTGCTCAGGAAGTGGAGAACTTTGAACATCAGCAAAGAGCCATGTTTTAATGCTTCAGAGACCCGTTTTTAACTTCCGACAGACAATAAAGAATCTGTGTGTCTGCAGGACTACGAGGTGAATGAGTGTCTGAAGCAGCTGATGATGTCTCTGCTCAGAGCCTACAGATTCTCTCCCATCATCCCAGATCTGGGTTTCCAGGTAGGACGGACTTTATTCAAACACTAACAAGCCGTCAGGTTATGCAGTGAAGCTTCTCGTTCCAGAATCTGGACGTGTTCTGCAGGTTCTGTTCAGCTACCGCTGCCCTGTTTGTTTTAGATCCACTACCTGCGTCTGACCACCGCCATCCTTCGCCATGAGAAATCCAGGAAGTACCTGTTGAACAACGTTTTATATCCTTGTGCTGAGCTGCAGACATGAAGTCAAACTGTCAAAGCTGTCCAGGTTGTCCTTAACAGAAGCTCACGTTCGATGTCCTTCGTTCCGTCGTCTTCTTTTACATCAAGACTCCTCTGAGGGTGAAGGAGGCGGGGCTAGAGGAGCTCATCCCCACCACCTGGTGGCCGACGCACTTCGACAAGGAGGTGAGTCGCTCAGCTCTCGGCCAGTCCAGGTGTCACCGACGAGTCAGGACGAGTCAGACTCACCTGTGAGCTGCAGACAGCTGGAGAAGTTTTTCTACCGTTGTTGTGTTGCACCTGTTGTTGCACCTCCACACCTTCAGTCTGCACTCTGTTGATCATCTGTATAAATGTAAATATCAATATTTCTGCTCCCTCAATATTCTTGTAAATAATCACAATTCTATGGTTCTTATTTATATTTGACTTAATTCTTCACTGCACAATATTTTTGCTTCTGCTTTGCACGACTGCACTTATTTTTATTCTCAGTTACTTTGTTTTTTAGCTATTTTTATACTTTTATCTTGTACATTGGACCTCACTGTGTATTTATTGTTGCACCGACCCACCAGAACAAATTCCTCGTACTGTGTAAACTAAACCTTGCTATAAATCTGTTTCTGATTCTGATCATATCAGAACGAGTCCTTCGATAGGAACAGATCTTTATTTACTGCAGACAAGAGGCATAAAGTCAAAAGTCCCACCAGAAGAGCCGACACACAGAGAAGGGTTTTGGACAAAACAAGACATTCGAGGAAACACTGATCCACATTTTTCACAATTCTCTGACATGATAAAAACAAACCAGAGAATGATCAGCAGCTACAGCAGAGCAGCAGGGACTTGTTTGGTTTTTATCACAGTTGTATTTATCTTCACACCGTGTGTGATCTCAGTGGGATGAAGAAGTTTCAGCTTCATACAGGGAGACACAACAAATCCACAGTTTCATGTGAGCAGCAACAGTGAGAGAAAAGACTTGTGCTGACCAGGAAGAACCCAGAGAGGCTGGTCGGGCTGAGGTTAGAGGCTGAGAACAGAACAACAATAAAGGTTCTGGAGGCCGGTGAGAGCACAAACTGTAGATCAGAAACGTAAAGCTCCAGATCCAGAGAACAAACACAGAGTCAGTGAATGTACTGAATGGAGAGGAGAGGAGCCCAGTGCGTCATGGGAGTCCCCCGGCAGTCTAAAGCTACAGCAGCATCACTAAGGGACAATTCAGGTGATCCTGAGCCGCTCTAACTATCAGCTTCATCACAGAGGAACGTTTTTATAATGGACTAGTTTCTCAGCATCACTCTGAGGCAGGATGATCCTGATGTTTACAGTATTATGTAGATGACAGAAGATCGTCCTACAGACTGGTTCTATATGTCTATTGAAGGACATGTCCTGGTCAGAAATACCTCCAAGGTTCTGTACAGGAGAACTGGAGGCCAAGGCGATGCCATCTAGAGCAGCTATCTGGTTCCATAGTGTGTTTCTGAGGTGTTCAGGACCAAATACAATAAATGAAGAAAGTTACAGGTCATCCAGGCCTTTATGTCCTTCAGACATGCCTGGAGTCTGACCAGCTGATTGGTTTCATTTGGCTTCATGGATAAATATAGCTGGGTGTCGTCTGCATAACAATGGACATGTCTGCAGTGCTTCCTGATAACACCGCCTAAGAGGAGCATGTACCAGGTACATAATATAGGTCCTAACACAGAGCCCTGTGGAACTACATAACTAACTCTGCTGGGTTAGGGTTCAAGTGGAAGAATCATCATTAGCATGAGCAAACTGGAATCTGTCTGATAAATATGATTTAAACCAGTTTAGTGCGGTTTCTTTAAGCCCAATGACATGTTCCAGTTTATTTACCCAGAATCCTCTGTGGGATCAGTTTTGTGGTTGGATCGGTTGATCAGTGTCAGTTCTGTTCGCTTCGTGTTTTAGGGTAAAGACGAGCGAGAACCCAAAGACGAGAGTGCAGATGAACGTCTGAGGCGTCGAGCCTATGAGAGGGGCTGCCAGAGGCTGAAGAAGAGGATCGAAGGTTGTTCCACACATGTTCAGCAGAAAGCGACAGGATGAGAGCTGCTGCATGTCTGAGCTGAAACTAAACCCAGGTGTCTGTCTGTTGTACAGTGGTGGAAGAGCTGCAGGTTCAGATCCTGAGGCTGCTGCTCAACAACAAGGACAAAACGACGGTACGTGAACGCTTCATGTCTCGGCAGCCTGAAGCTTCCTTCATCCTAAAGCCTTACATGAGCTCACCTAGCAGATATCTGCTGACTCATGGTAGTAACATCATTTAGTACGACAGGTTTTCTGCACGCTTCTCTTTAAACACATTTTCTCTTCAAACATGCACCAATCAATTTCAAAAGCTGTCACGTTAGAGTCAGAGGTTTTACGGATCATTTTCTCCATTTTTTTTATGAGAAAAGTCAGTTGATATATGGATCCTGTGTGGAAAGCTTCAGAGCATAGATGGGATGAAACTGATGGAACACATGATTTAACGTGTGTTCAGTTACTTTTCCTACCTGTTGACTGGAGCTGCAGGAAGCTGCTGCTGGCTGACGTAAAGCTTTATTCATCGAGATATTTCTATTAAAGCATGTTTGTGTTTCTGCTCTGAACTTAAATTACATTCACAGCAGAAAACCTTCTTCACTGACACTCCTCAACCTTTGGGACGTTTTTGATCTCTTCAGGTTTCATTTTTTAAATCGTTGTGGCCTCGTTAAAGCTCCCACTAATACTTTAATCGTACACCTTGTTCACACCAAACGTAATGATGCATCACTGAGGTATTTAACAGTCTTCTCTCTTTCACATTAATGCTATGAAAATAATGAACGTTTCATGTTTTTTCACCAAGAAGCAGCAGTGTCATCATGTAAACAAGCTTCAAAATCCTGAAGGTTTCAACATCTGCTCAGCGAGAGCAGAACATGTTGATCAGTAATATTTTCATGAGTGTTTTTTACATGTCTGTGTGTTTATCTGCTGCTTTTAGTTCCATTTTTGCTGCGTTTCCAGTTTCATGATCATCTGATGTCATTGTTAGAAATTATTTTATCAACCTGATGGAAAACACTGATGCAGAAGGTCATAAAGAATCATCTCTGCTGTTTACTTTGTGAGTCACTGTGAACGTAAATGTCTTCTGTGGGATATGAATAGTTTAGTATTCAGGGATCCGTCTATCGCCTGGTCACGGCTGGTTGTGACAGTTTGGCTCCTGATGGATATGAGAGGAAGGTGAAGATGACCTCGGGGGACTCTTCATGTTCCGCTGGGTCCAGTTCAGATCCAAATCCTCAGCAGAAGAAGCCTGAATCCACCTGTAGGAGCCACGAGGAACTAGTTGTTGTTATCACAGGGTTAAGGCGCATGTTGATTAGTGTCGCTGTGTGTTTTGGTTACGATACGTGTCTTTAATAAAAAGCTAAATGTGTTCATGGACATCTCAGTGAGTTCTTGTGTTTGGTGAGTCAGACGTGCCGGCGACCTCGGTCCATCAGCTGTTTAGCTCACTGTTTGAACTGTGGCTCATTTATTAGAGTTCAGGGTCTGACTGGAACCAGCGGTCCAGTTATTGATCAAATGTGGTGCTGATTTAATAACTCTAATAAAATGACTTATCTATGATGATGTCTTGATGTCCAAAGAGGAGGATGTTCCGATCCGGGGTTCTACAACTGAACCATCTCCTGTGGAGACCAAACCAGCTGAAAAACATCTGTAGTGATGAATCCAACAGATACGTTAGAATTTATTCTCTATGAATCTTAGTAGTGAACACAGAGAGTCTAAAGGTGTGGTTGAGTTGTTACGATGACGTTGTGTGTCTGGATGAAAGTTGTTGTGTTGTTGGTCTGTGGACTGATGGAGCTGCGACGCTGTGTTTGGCTTATCTGAAGCTTCGGTGATGAGAATCAGACCGGAGCAGCTGAACATCTGTGAACATGAATTCAGCTCTTTATTCATTATTGCCCTTGATTCTGTTCAACGTCTCGATCCGTTCACTTTCAGGGAGAAGCTTCTCGCTACATTTTCCTCAACAAGTTCAGGAAATTTCTGCAGGAAAATGCCAGCAACAGAGGGGTAAGAACTGTCCTCAACCAGTCCTTAACCAGTCCTTAACTAGCCACTAACCAGTCCTTTATCAGAGAGGTAAGAACTGTCCTTAACCAGCCACTAACCAGTCCTTTATCAGAGAGGTAAGAACTGTCCTTAACCAGCCACTAACCAGTCCTTTATCAGAGGGTTAAGAACTGTCCTTAACCAGTCCTTAACGAGCCACTAACCAGTCCTTTATCAGAGGGGTAAGAACTGTCCTTAACCAGTCACTAACCAGTCCTTTATCAGAGGGGTAAGAACTGTCCTTAACCAGTC
>NW_007578820.1:73635-79858 GCF_000690725.1 Stegastes partitus | reverse complement strand
TGGGTTAAACCATCCTTAACCAGACACTAACTAGTCCTTTACCAGGTGGGTTAAACCATCCTTAATCAGACACTAACTAGTCCTTTACCAGGTGGGTTAAACCATCCTTAACACTATCCTGTTTGTCTGCTGGGATGAAGTGAGTCGTTTACATCTCACTCAGTGACCAATCAGATGACTGACGTCATGGCTTCTGACTCGGAGACTCTTTAAAGTTCAGGTAGTTTTTCTGCACGTCGGCACGTTTTGGTTCTGACGGTCGATGACTCCTGTGATTCTCTGAGCAACAGTTTCGTGTGACATGAACAGATGTTTACGTGTCTGTCCGTGTGTACAAGTCGCCTCTACATGTGTGTACAGTGACAGTTTGTGTGTTTGTGTGTCTGTGCAGCACCCCACAGCTTTGTGTCCTCCAGAATACATGGTGTGTTTCCTCCATCGCCTCATCACCGCCGTCAGAGCCTGCTGGGACGAAGGCAGCCGCAAGACGGCTGCCGGCTTCAGCAGCGACGGTAACGCAAACAGACACACACACCGGAGCTACTCACTGACACACACCGGAGCTACACACTGACACACACCGGAGCTATAAACTGACACACACCAGAGCTACACACATTGACTCATGTTTATCAACTCGTCCGTATTGACTCGTCCGTATTGACTTGCCTGTATTGACTTGTCCGTATTGACTCGTCTGTACTGACCTTTCTGTATTCACTTGTTTGTATTAACTCATTGGTATTGACTTGTACGTATTGACTAGTTGTTATTGACTTTCTGTATTGACTTGTCCGTATTGAATCGTCTGTATTAACTCAATGGTATTAACTCGTCCATATTGTCTTGTCTGTACTGACTCGTCTGTGCTGAGTCATTGGTATTGACTCGTCTGTATTCACTTGTCCGTATTGACTCGTCCGTATTGACTTGTCCGTATTGACTCGTCTGTATTGACTCATCTGTTCTCACTTGTCCGTATTGACTCATCCATATTGACTCGTCTGTATTCACTTGTCCATGTTGACTCTTCTGTATTGACTTGCTCGTATTGACTCGTCCGTATTGACTTGTCCGTATTGACTTCTNCTGTATTCACTTGTCCATGTTGACTCTTCTGTATTGACTTGCTCGTATTGACTCGTCCGTATTGACTTGTCCGTATTGACTTCTCCGTATTGACTTGTCTGTATTGACTCGTCTGTATTGACTCGTCTGTATTGACTCGTCTGTATTGATTTGTCTGTATGGACTTGTCCGTATTGACTTATCTGTATTGACTCGTCGTTATTGACTTGTCTGTATTCACTTGACCGTATTGACTAGTCTGTATTGACTAGCCCATATTGACTCGTCTGTATTGACTTGTCCGTATTGATTTGTCTATATTGATTTGTCTGTATTGACTTGTCCGTATTGACTTGTCCGTATTGACTTGTCCGTATTGACTCGTCCGTATTGACTTGTCCGTATTGACTCGTCTGTATTGACTCATCTGTACTGACTCCCTGCAGACGCCTACGTCCCCCCCCAGCTCTTCTACAATGGGAAGGTGGACTACTTTGATCTGCAGAGACTCGGGGGGCTGCTGTCCCATCTGAAGAAGACCCTCAAAGGTTGGTGTGAGATGTTCCAGAACAAGTCAGACTCCAGCAGCAGTCTGGAGACACCGTCAGAGATTCACTAGTTTTACTGGTTTCTACAGTAAACAACCAGTCTGACTTACAGAATGTAGTTAAACTAGTTTTACTCCAGTTCCACCACTAGAGGGAGGACTCGCTTTGTGTTAATCAGAGGAGTGTACTCACATCAGCAGCCTCCAACATAATGGCCAGTTTGTTCTGCCGTGGTTCGTCCCAGTTTAACCAGTAAACGTCCAGTTTCCTGTTTGTTCGCCCTCAAGTCCCAGTAAAAACTCAACATCACCTCCACTGGCAGCCTCTGAACACAAGCTTTACAGAGCTGGCGGCAGAGACACGCACAGACTAGACAGACACGCAGAGAGTAGACGGACACGCAGGCTAGTCATAGATTTAGAGACTAGTCGGATACATAAAGACTAGTCAGACACACAGAGACTAGTCAGACACATAAAGACTAGTCAGACACACAGAGACTAGTCAGACACATAAAGACTAGTCAGACACACAGAGACTAGTCAGACACATAAAGACTAGTCAGACACACAGAGACTAGACAGATGCATAAAGACTAGACAGACATGCACAGACTAGGCAGACACACAGGCTAGTCAAAGACTTAAAGACTAGTCAGATACATAAAGACTAGTCGGACATGCTGAGACTAGTCAGATACATAAAGACTAGACCGATGCAGAGACTAGACATGCACAGACTAGACAGACACGCAGGCTAGTCAAAAACTTAGATTTGTTAGATTCCTAAAAACTAGTCAGAGACGTGGAATCTAGACAGTAGTTTGAAGCTGAGCTACAGGAAGTGATCCATGACAGTTGTAGTTTGAGGTTGTCACAGATCTTCGGTAACGAGTATTCATACGTAGTGTTTAGAGGTTTCTGCAGTGAACACATTAACTTGATGTGATTCGTTCATCTCAGAGCTGAAACCTGCTGATGGTTGGATGTTTGTTTTTAGATGATTTGGCTGGAAAAGCCAACATCATCATCGATCCTGCAGAGATTCAGGCCACGTCTATGGACGACCTGGACGAGGATGAGGAGAGCGGAGCTGCTCAGGTCAGTCTTTGTTCAACACTGATCTGTGATGGTCCTTCACTGGGGTTCATGTTTCAGCATAAAGTCCTGCAGCTCTGTGGAACCAGAACATCATAAAGGAGGAGAGAGAACTCAGAGACGTCTTCTGTCAGCAGGACTCAGAACAAGAGACCAGAGATAAGAGGAATACCTCCTTCATGATTTATTTTACATGAACATCAAAACCTGGAACCAACATGTTTCCAGTGACAGCGAGCTAGACTAGGTACAGTATACAGTTACCAAGTCAAGTGCAGTGAAGGAAGCTCAAGAGACTTTTACAAAAAAGTAATGGATATTTCTGTCCAGAAGGAGGAGCATGGACTTCATTTAAAGGCCAATGTCAGACCACAATAACTTAAAACAAAAAAGAAGAAGAAGAAGAAGTAGAAGAAACATGTGTTTTGTGGGCTGCAGTTTGTATTTGTATATATAGAATGCAGATATGAAACATAACCCATAAACTGCTGCCAATCAAATGGCAAATATGCTGCTGTGTAGAGTGCAGATATTTGTAGATCAGATTGTGATGAAGTCAGGGCCTCAGCAGCCATGAACCTCACCGCACCTCACTGGGTGCAACAAATGGTGTGATTCGTCTTTCTTCTCCAAGAATCAACTAAAATTATATACCACACATTGCCAGTTGTTTTGCACCTATCAATGTATCCTTTTTCTTTTAAGATCTATTTAAATACTTTATTCCAGGTTGCTGACATTGATTAACAGGAGTATTATTGGTATGGCCAAGAATTTTGCTGATGCTCCTAACCCAAAAAAGTTAGTCTGGAGGCCTGATTGATCCAGTAGGTTGGATTTTCCTCTCAGTCTCTCAGAGGAAACACTGGCTGCTACAGGTGTGTCGATAATCGATTAATGAACAGTAATCAGTGAAGAGCACCTGTCCGTCTCTCTGTGTCAAAGGTGACGTCGTGCTGATGGATCCTCTGTGATGATGTTTGGTCTGATTCAGACTGATGCAGAGTCTCCGGAAAACTTCATTATAACTGCAGTGGTTCAGTCTGACTGCAGTGAGATGGTGACAGGTGCTCCAGACTGGATGTACCCATGAAGACAGCATGAGATAGGAGGAGCTCACCTGGAGCACTTGTCTCACTTCCTGTTGCTGTACAGAGAACCTGAGTGTCTGTATGAGGTGTAGCTGATGTTTGTTTTATATAGATGACTAACTTTCTGCAGGTTCTGGGGTTCTGAGGGTGAACAGCGTCCCTCAGAACCCCAGAACCTGCAGATGTTCAGGCTCAGGTGTGTTGATCATCTGCTTTCTGATGACAGAGGCCGTTTGGCGCAGCGGCGATGGGCGGAGCTCTGGCGAGACCCAGCTGGCTGAGTTCTCCCACTCTGGGTCGGGCCAACCGGTTCCTAAGCACCGCCGCTGTCAGCCTGATGACACCCAGGCGCCCCCTGACCCAGCCAGAGAAGGTGAAGGTCCGGACGCTGGCCGTGGAACAGCGAACCGAGGAGGACAGTCAGTATCTGATCACATTCATCAATTAGCATCAGTTATCGATTATTGGCTGCACTCACTGTCTGACGATCCGTCTCTGTGAAGTGAGTGAAGGAAGTTATTCCTGAGCTCCACTGACCCACCAGAACTAGAACTACCAGAACAGTCTGGTGAGCCCAACACTTTGTATCAGCTTCAGTTGGTTTTACTCTCTGAGCTGAAGCTGGTGTCTGAGTTCTACCTGTGCAGCAGTACCAGTCAGCAGAGTCCACATGGTTCTGGACCATCAGTGATGATGTGGAGGATCATCATGGAGACCAGAGGAGGGTCTGTGGTTACCATGGTTACCACCTATACCCCTTTTCCACCAAACTGGTTCCAGGTCTGGTTCAGAACCATAGCCTGTCTCAGAACCAGTCCTTTGTGTTTCCACCACCTAAGCACGGACTCCAGGTTCTCAGAACAGGTGCTTTTCAGGCACCAACTCTCTGCTGGTCCAGAGCTAAGCACCAGTACGTCAGGTTCTGGGGGCGGGGCTATCGGGACCACCGGACCGATGGGTGGAACACACAAGGTGATTTGTGTCGTTTTTCACCAGGACGTCTCTAGTCCGATCACAGATGTACTGAATGAGTCCAGGGATACACGGAAGTTCTGCACAAACTGTTGAAACCCGGTCCAATTGTGTCCCATCAGCAGCACCACAGTGGTGAAGAACAGGACTGTTAGAACTTCAGTATTTAGCTTAGAAATGAGGTGTTCTGGTGAAAACGGACCTCAGCTACACGCTGTTTATTCTGCTCATAGAAAAGACCTCGTGAAAACAGATCACTGGGTTTCATCCTGGACAGATCTGACACCAGAACCTCCTGGTTCACTCTGTTAAAGTCATCTCTGGTTGCACACCACTCTGAGAACTGCGGCCACCAGCAGCAGCTAGCGCAGCCTGCTATGTGGGGCGTTCAGGGAACATCGTAAACTGTACCGTCTATGGATAAGAACATGTTCAGCAGGTCAGATGTTTCTCCTGTGACCAGGTGGGAGGTGAGACCAGATGAGAAAGTGGGTCACACCGGTAACAAGTCAGTCTGGAGTCCTGTGTGGACTTCTGTGTGGCGCCAGCGCTGTTCGGTAAACGGCTCCGTGTGCAGTGACATACGGCTCTGACTGGGCTCCTGGCTGATGGAGAAGCAACCGGTTTTTAGATTGGAACCAACTAAGCACTGGAGCTAGCACCTGGTTCTCCTTGGTGGAGAAGATGTAGTGGAGACCAGACAGCAGTTTAACAGGGGAAGAACCGGAGGAGGTCAGGAGCTGCTGCTGGTTCCTTTACCATCCTCCAGACTGAACTCAGAGTTCTGCTGGAACGTCCTGAGAACGTTCAAGCAGCTGAACTGTGATCCATGGTGCTGCTCCAACCAGATTCTGTCCAGAATAACACAATCGTCTCCATCCTCCTCCAGATCCATCTCCCTTCTTCTTCTTCCCTTTTTTCTTTCATTAAGTAATTCTAAAAATCTTTTAGAGAGAAGTAACGTACAGGGTCGATCCACAAGTTGTGACTCCTGAATGTCCCGATCTGACCGAGACACTCGAACCACACGAACCAAAGAGGACCTCAGTGATCGGTTTGACGAGCTGCTGGTGTGTGAGCTCGTCATTGTCAGACTGTGGAGCAGAGCAGAGATGCTGAAAAGGCTCTTCAGAGCTTCAGAGCTTCAGAGCTTCAGAGGCTCCGTCAGCTGACATCTGACTCAGACTGACTGGTCAGAGCTGCGACTCTGTTCTGTTCTGTTAACCTGTGGTTTGTGTTGCGGTTAGTGAGGCTTAGTTAGGGTTGGTTGGGCTTAGTTAGGGTTGGTTAGGCTTAGTTAGGGTTGGTTAGGGTTGGTTGGGCTTAGTTAGGGTTGGTTATGGTTGGTTGAGGTTGGTTAGGGTTGGTTGGGGTTGGTTAGGGTTGGTTAGGCTTAGTTAGGCTTAATTAGGGTTGGTTGAGGTTGGTTAGGCTTAGTTAGGGTTGG
>NW_007578820.1:66972-73004 GCF_000690725.1 Stegastes partitus | reverse complement strand
TAGGGTTAGATACAGCTCAGTGAAGGTTCTGGTTCTGGGTCTGGTTAGGGTTAGGGTTAGATACAGCTCAGTGAAGGTTCTGGTGCTGCTGTCAGCATGAACTCACAACATTCAGTCAGTGTTTGTTGTTTCCAGTCCAGAGGTGATGAGCTCTGAGAACCTGTCAACACCCAGAGATTTAAATGAGACGTTGTGAAATATCAGAACCTGAAGCTCTGATCCGGTTCATTCTGACGATGAGCCACACGTCACACATGATGAATTCAGGTGTTGGTGGAAGATTGTGTCTGTTTCATGTGTTTTTAACGACAACGTGCCTCTCAAAGCCACCCATTGGTTGAGGGTTTGAAGGGTTAATGCTGATTGGATGAGGTCACCATATGATGGAAACAAAGGCTAAAGCTGCATGTTTTATTCATGCACCAGGGTGTGACCTTCACATGGAGCCTGGTCAGTCTGCAGGGGACACACTGAGTCACATCTACACATCTGTAGTCACGTCTGAGATTCTGCAGCATCGTTCTGACCAGTTCACACTAGAACTAAATCTCAGCCATGAAGACGTGTACCTGGAGCTGTGAGAAGTCAGGACTAAACTGTGGGTGACCTGGAACTCCAACAGAGTTCAGCTGCACAGAGACAGTCAGGTGTTCACATAGGAGCTGTAGGTTTCTGTGATGACGACCTCTGGAAGGTCAGAGTGACGTGATGTGTCCTGCAGAATGAGATCTGAACTGATGTCTGCAGCACAGGAACAGACCAGCTGCTCTGTGACACCAAACAGGACGAGGAAGTTTGAAACTGTTCAAACCGGCGTTAAGAACAAGCTCTGGATCTGAGCTCTGCCCTGAATCACCCCCCGCTCAGGGCGCCCCAGTAGCTGAGTGGGCGACCCGTAAACAGGTCCGAGTCCGACCCATGGCCGTGCTGCAGGTCCTTGCCCCACTCTCCACCCCACATCTCCCGTCTCTCTTCTCTGTCCTCTATAATGAAGCCAAAAAGGTCAAACATGAGTAAAACCAACCGTCCCTGGTTCCTCGGAATGAGACCAGAGCTTCCATCACCCAACACGCTGTGTTCAAGGACCCTGGAACAACAGACGCCTGAGGAGGTGCTGGCTGACGAACAGACCGAATTAGAATCAGCTTCCTTTCCTGTTGGACCTGTGTCCAGTCAGACACCCAGAGGAGTCGCTCCCTGCTGGCTGTAAGACAGGAGGTGGTTTGCTGCAGCGGTGGAAGGGAAGAATGCGTTTTCACACCTTTCACATCACTTCCTGATTGAATGTTCACCTGTTGTTGGAGTTAGTGAGCACCTGCAGTGCCGTTCTACTGACTGCTTCTCCTCCCAGTGACAGGAACGTCCTCTCTCCAGCTCCTCTCTGTCATCGCTGCTCCTTTGTCTCATTTAGAAGCTGCCTCAGCTGAAAGCGTCGGCGGCCTTTATGGCCTTTAATGACGCCAATGATTCACAGTCTGCGCTTTGACTGGAGCTGTTTGCAGGAGACAGCTCAGAAAGCTGCATCTGCTTAATGTGAGGGTCAACATTTAAGTCTTGGTGCTGCCAGCTGGTCTGATCAAAGAGAACACAACCAGTCAAAGCTTCTGTCCTGTGAACTTCACTGTAGAATGACCAGTGTGTGTCTTGTTTCCTCAGATGGTGGTGGTTTCAGATGACGTCCACGAGTACGCCGTGGCTCTGAAGGACACGGAGGAGAAGATCGCTCGCTGTCCTGCCAGGGTGAGCTCGGTCCATCAGACCTCTGACGTTTCTACACCTTTGTTCAGTGCCATCATCAGCTCAGGGTTAGGGTCAGTGTTAGCACAGCAAACACTGACTAACGGAGACACGAGTTAAAGCCACAGTTAGTTACAGAAATGTGGACCTGGAACTACAACAGTCAGAATTAATCTGCACACATCAGAATCTGGGATTCTAATGTGTCAGAACACTGCTGCAGATGTCCACAGTTTGGACCTGATGAGAAGCACATGAGGCCTGAGTATGAGTCTGTGGCTCAGGTCCAGTCTGGGTCCAGTAACAGCTTCATGTCTGAATGAGCTCCAGTTTTTAGCACAAACACGTTTATTCTCTACACAGAAATGGTTGGTGGTGGAACCGGAGCGTTTGGGTCCTTGTGACCAGACACTGACGGTGGTCCAGTACCTCGTGTAGATGATGGAGACGTCACAGCTGGTGCTGATTCTGCTGAGCAGCCTTCAGTCACCAGGAGTTGAGATGAAACTGAAACCTTGGTGCCTGTCTGCTTGTTTTCAGAGAGCCGACATCCTGGAGGAGCTCCAGAAGAGCCAGAAGGTGTTTGCAGAGAAGCTGAACCACCTGAGCAGGAGGCTGGCCTGGATCAACGCCACCATCTACTCCAAGGTAACCGCCGCTCAGGTTCTGCTCGTCTGGGTCAGTGATTCTTTTAGTTTCTGACTGGTTCTTGCGCTCTGCTGCCATTGTGCAGGAGAAGATGCTGGATGTCTACTGGCTGCTGTGTGTTTGCATCCGGACCATTGAGCACGCCGACAGCACCGGCTCTCTGTTCGCCTTCGCTCCAGAGTTCTACCTCAACGTGGCCATGAACGCCTACAGCGCCCTGAAGAACTACTTCAGCCCGGCCAACAGCATGGAGGAGCTCCCAGGTACCGCCCCGATTGGTTCTGGTTCTGGTTCAGATGCTGCGTACGACATTCAGAATGTTTTCAGTCCCAGACAGATGTTTGCTGCTGATCCAGGATCAGATTTACTTGGTGCACTAACGTGTCTCCAGAACCATTTAATGCTGCGTGATGTTCAGAACCTCCTTCGATGGGTTTTAATGCTTCTAGCTGAAAAATGTCAGAACATTTCAGGAAGTTCTGCTGTGTTCCCTGTCAGGCAGCCAATCAGACGGACTGGAACCTGAACCCAGTTTATCCCAGAACAGCAGTGAGAGTGTCGGTATGATGTCAGGAACAGAAACAGGCCCAACTTCAGTCTGAGCTGAGTTCTAGCGACCCGACTAGAACCCGACTAGAACCCTGTGTTCCTCTTCACACCACCTAAGACATGGCCACCCAAACCTCAGAACCAAACCTCAGAACCAAACCTCAGACCCAAACCTCAGAACCACACCAACTCCATGTTTTCTGCTTCACCCTCAGGCTACGAGGAAACCTTGACCCAGCTCGCTGCCATCCTCGCCAAGCACTTTGCGGACCCTCGCATCGTCGGAACCGGTAACACACACACACACACACACACACACACACACACACGTTCATGCACATTTACACACGTGCACACACAGACACACACATGCACACACGGGGACACACGTGCACACACGGGGACACATGTGACATGTTCTTGTGTTTCAGCACCGAGTCGTGGTCGGTGTAATTTGACTTTTGGACAACAAATTAGAAAAAGACTGTTTCACGTCAAAGTGGAGACAGATCTCTACGAAGTCGGTACCAGTTACTGTTCTGATCCAGTAGTCTGTGGAGTCTGTGCAGCGGCGCCCCCTGCTGTGGTGCCGGCATCTCACAACCCAAACAGGTTTGTACCAGAATCGAGTTCAGCGCTGCTTCCTGCGGTTCCGTCCGTTTCTGGGACGCTCACATCAAGCAGAACCTGCTGCTGCTGTTTGAGGTGAATCAGGCCGATTCTGTTTGATTCTGTTTGGTTCTGCAGCAGATGTATTCAGTGTGTGAGCAGTGGTCTGTGTTGATCACATGATTCCTGCAGAGGTGAGACTCACCTGCTTCACAGCGCAGCCGTCACAGTGGTGCTGTTGGATCAGTTCCTGCTCCGACCGTCATTCATCAGGCTGCATGTGGGTCTCAGGACGGACAGACGGGGTTCTGCTGGTCCTGCTGTTTATCCACACAGCTGTGTGTCTGTGTTGGTCCGGATCAGGCTGCATTTGGGTCTCAGGACGGACAGACGGGGGTTCTGCTGGTCCTGCTGTTTATCCACACAGCTGTGTGTCTGTGTTGGTCCGGATCAGTCTGCAGACATCAGTCGCTGTTTTCTTCAGTGAACTTCTGAGTTTGTGGTGATTAAGTTCTGACTGATCAAGTGTTGACAGTGAAGAACGGCTCAGAACAGAACCGCTGCTGACGGCGTCACCTGATTTCTGTTTGGGTCAGTTTGTCATTTCAAAAAGCTCCTCAGCTTCTGTTCACTTTACTAAGATCTGTAAATGTCTCTAACGTGTCCGACGGTCCCTGAACGCCTCTCTGGGCCCGATGTTGGAGGTGTAACGTGTCCGACGGTCCCTGAACGCCTCTCTGGGCCCGATGTTGGAGGTGTAACGTGTCCGACGGTCCCTGAACGCCTCTCTGGGCCCGATGTTGGAGGTGGAACGTGTCCGATGGTCCTCTCTTTGTTCTCTGTTCTCTCAGATATCAAGGACTCTCTGATGCAGGCGCTCGCCAGCTACGTCTGTTACCCACAATCCCTCAGGGCCGTGGAGAGGATCCCCGAGGAGCAGTGAGTGTTTCAGCCTCCGAACCACGATTATTATCATTATTATTGTTATTATTATTATTATTATTATTATTATTATGTGAAAATGAGCCCAAAGCTGGGTTGATGTTGAGGCAGACCGACTGTTTTAAGGTGGACTGACTGATTTAAGGTGGACTGACTGGTTTAAGGTGGTCTGACTGATTTAAGGTGGACTTACCTGTTGAAGGTGGATTGACTGGTTTCAGGTGGTCTGATTGATTTAAGGTGGACTGACTGGGTAAAGGTGGATTGACTGGTTGTAAGCTTGTTTATGTGATTCCAGGCGAGTGGCCATGATGAGGAACCTTCTGGCTCCGTATGAACAGAGACCCTGGGCTCAGACCAACTGGATCCTGGTCCGACTGTGGAGGGTGAGAACCTACACAGACACGCACTGTAACACAACTGTAGCAGACAAACTGTGTGTTACTGTTGTTATGTGACTGTGTGTTACAGACTGAACGTTGTGAGTCTGTCATCACAGAAGCTCCTTTTTGTTTCAGGGTTGTGGTTTTGGCTACAGATACACTCGACTCCCTCACCTGCTGAAAACCAAACCTGAAGATGCAAACCTGCCCAGTCTGCAGAGTGAGTCTGTGTGTGTGTGTGTGTCTGTGTGTCTGTGTGTTGTTTTCCCTCCAGTGTGAATCTGTGCGTGTCTATGTGTTGTGTTTTCCTTCCCTCAGTGTGAGTTTTACAGAGTCTCAGTTTGTGTATTTGTCTCCTGGTTCAGGTCTTTGGTTTCCATAAATAAATGGAGGCTGTGACAGACTGACTGCAGTTTATTTTTACTGCAGCTGCTGATTTACAGCTTTAATCAGGACTCAAAGTGCTTCACTGAAGTTGTGTGACATGTTTGTACAGATTTTACAAAGACCAACATTTTATTTTAGGACACAGAGCAGAGATGGAGGTCAGAACACAACACACACACATGAACGCAGTGTTTTTCAGAGATTTTCATTAAAAAATGAATGAAATCCCTGCAGCAACTCACATATTAGGTGTTTTAGTGTCTGTAATTTGTTCAGTCCAACATTTATATGATAAAATATAAAAATTCAGCTTCAGGCACGAAGTGAGGACAGAATGTTTAACGTAAAATATCACAGTTCAGCAGGAACCGCAGATAAAATCAATACAGAAATCAGCACTTAACCCTCTGATGTGTGGATAGAGTGTGTTTTCATGTCAAACAGCTGCTTATTCACTGACACTAGTTAACTGGATCAATGAAGCTCTTGGCATTATCTGATGGTTAATACATGCGGTTCTGGAGACACTGTTTCTGCTGCTGTTTACATCCTCGGCTCAAAGCCAAACACCTTTCTGGTGGAGTCCAGTAGGTGTTTGACTCCTTTAGGTGTCAGTCTCCTTTAGGTGTTGGACTCCTGTAGGTGTTAGACTTCTGTAGGTGTTGGACTCCTGCAGGTGTTGGACTCCTGTAGGTGTTGGACTCCTGTAGGTGTTAGACTCCTGTAGGTGTCAGACTCCTGTACGTGTTGGACTCCTGTAGGTGTTGGACTCCTGTA
>NW_007578820.1:57249-66304 GCF_000690725.1 Stegastes partitus | reverse complement strand
TGTGCGCTCCGGTCTGTGTTGGACTCTGCTACCTGTTGGACTTCACCAGTCTGTCTTTGTTCCAGCCCTCACCTGTGGTCATGCACTCTGGTTAGTGACCCAAAGAATGAGATACATACAGCTGAAATTAGTTCCCTTTGTTGGGTTTCTGAACTTAGCCTTATCGAGGGCGAGGACCTCGGAGTAGAGTTGCTTGTGTTTTAAAGAATCCAGCATAGGTGGTTCAACATCTGGTTAGATTCCTTCTTCCTTTGGAAGTTTTCAGCTGGGAGGAGACCTGGAACTCTGCAGGGATCACAGATCTCATTTGGACTTGAAGTGTTCCACTGCAACCTAACCCTAGATATTTCCAGCTTGCTGCAGCGCTGAGTGTCTTATTGTTTGAACAGATCTGAGTTCAAACAACTGTTCGATCCTCTGTCTGGCCGCTACCATCATATATGAGCACCAGTAATTTACAGCACACTTTCAGGCTTTTAAATTTGTCCACATTGATAAAAAAATTTCCTAAAATAACTTTAAATTTGTCCTAAATTACTTGGGACTTGACTGATCAGTCGTTTGTGACAGCGGGAAACATGGCCGACAACAGCTGACATTCAAGAATGATCCCAACCTGACACCTGTCAACACTTCCTGAAGAAACAGTGTTGGTCGATGCCGAGAAGCTCATCCAAAGCGTTCCCTCAGTGGAACCATTTTATCAGCCTGTTTGTGTCCCACTGAGTGTTTTTCTGTCCTGCATGATGACTCACCTATGTGCTTTCATTTGCATGCCTTTCAGGAGATCTGTCCATTGCTAGTTTCCAAAGTAAGTTTTTCATTTCACCTTTCCCACTTTCTGCTTTGCTGTCACTCTTTGCTTCATCTTCACTGTGGAGGACATTCAGTCCAACCGTCTGACATCTCCTCAGGACCAGCAAATGATCTCAGTAGGAATTCAGTTGTTTCAACAAGTCAATCACTGATCTGTATTTCAGATCTTCTCCTCTCTGCTTGTTCTCAGGTTGGAGCTCAGAACTCCAGTCTCATTTTTCCTCACTGTTGTCTTATTTCTCACTGCAATATAAAGTCCTGCACGTCTATGGAAACAGACCAACCATATAAAACAGTCTAAAAATGTACAAACCTGGAATCAACATGTCCAACATGTTTACAAGTGTCCACAGGTGTTGCCAGCACTGGAACAATGTGATCTCCATGAACTCTGGAGATGGTAACTGGTTATTTTTCAGTGACTTTCCGTCCTCGTCTCCTCTCTGCTCTGTGGAAACGCTGCCTGCAGTTCACCTGAAAACTATTTTTTCACTGCTGGTCACAGTTTTATATTTGGAGACTTTTGAAATAAGACGTGTAGAATAAAGTACCCTTTATAAAATATCATGACTGTAAGCTCAGATCTGGAGTCTGAGGATTCTTTGTTTCTACACGTTTATGTTCAGTCCTGTAGACACCAGAGGAGGCGTCTACAGACTACAGCTCATGATGGCAACAGAGAGCATTGTGGGAGTTTAGCAGCAACGGGACCATGACAGAGACTCTGAGGAGGTTCAGGACCTCCAACCAGAGCTCAGGAGTTTAAGACAACCTGGGATGAGAGGGTACCGCTAAACCTAACCCAGGAACAGAACTGACTGAGGAGCAAACCAGGAGTCTGTGATTAAGTGCAACATCAGCACAGAACAAATGTCCACCGCGATCAGTTAGTGTTCAATTAATAATCAATGAACCGGGTAATAACTCATCCTGCTGCTTTCATGAAGAACATTATTCTCAGTTCTGTTCTTTGCATATGTCTCGCCATGCTTTCCCTTTACAACAGAAACAATGAATTGGGCTTTGATCAGTTCTGATCCTGATCCATGAGACTGGATCAGAACATCTCTGATGTGTCTGTACTAATGTGAACCTCCACCTGTGGACTGACGGCAGGTTGCAGCAGTGACCATGGAGACAGTCTGACTGCAGTGTGTTCACTCGCTCTTCGCTCCATTGCTGCCTCCTTCATCCTGTCCTGTCTGACCCTATCAGACCTTTACGCTCTTGTTTTCCTTGTTTTTCTTCACACTTTCTTTCAGTTGTTCTGACTTTGGTTTGATTTTGTACAACAAAACCTTCACTTGTCCAGATAATTAAAAAGAAAAGACAGAAAATCAAATAAAATAAAAATAGCTTTGATACAACGTGAAGTAAACATCACAAGTACTTTTACAACAAACCACCAGTGATGCACATCAAACTAGAGTAAGTGCTGCTCTCCTGATGGTAAACCTCTGCATTACAACAGTGAGGTGAAGATCTTACGAATTTAAAGAACAGGGAACCCAGCAATCCAAAGTTACCCTTTGGATTCCCTCTGAGCAGCAGTCAGCGACGGTGGGAAGGAGCCAAAAAAACCTTTAATGGGGAAAAATAACCCCCCACAGAACCAGGTCAGGGAAGGAGGCCATCTGCCTGGACCAGTTGGGTCAGAGTGAGGATGGGGAGTGATAGCAGGACAGCAGATGGAGAGCAGCAGCAGAACAGAACAATGAATATTCTGGAAGTCGGTGAGAACAGAAACTGTAGATCAGAGACGTGAAGCTCCAGATCCAGAGGAGAGGAGCCCAGTGCATCATGGGAGTCCCCCGGCAGTCTGAAGCTACAGCAGCATCACTGAGGGACAGTTCAGGTGATCCTGAGCAGCTCTAACTATCAGCTTCATCACAGAGGAACGTTTTCATCCTGACCTTAAAGCACAGAGGGTGTCTGCCTCCAGAACCCAGACTGGGAGCTGATCCACAACAGAGGAGCTGATAGCTGAAGGCTCCACCTCCCATTCTGGTTCTGGAGACTCTGGACCCACCAGTAGACCTGCAGTCTGAGAGCGAAGGGTTCTGTTAGGATGATACGGTACCATAAGGTCTGTAAAGTCACATGGAGCTGCTCATGGAGAGTTTATATGTTAGAAGCAGGATTTAGATTCGATCCTGGATTTTACAGGAAGCCACTGAAGAGAAGCTGATACAGGAGACATATGATCTGGTACTGGTTCTGTCAGAACCCTGCTGCAGCATGTTGGATCAGCTGGAGGGTTCTGAGAGAGTTACTGGGACATCCTGATAATAAGGAACTACAATAGTCCAGTCTAGAAGTTCTAAATGATGGACTGGTTTCTCAGCATCACTCTCAGACAGGATGGTCCTGATGTTTACAGTATTACGTAGATGACAGAAGATCGTCCTACAGACTGGTTCTATATGTCTATTGAACGACATGTCCTGGTCAGAAATACCTCCAAGGTTCTGTACAGGAGAACTGGAGGCCAAGGCGATGCCATCTAGAGCAGCTATCTGGTTCCATAGTGTGTTTCTGAGGTGTTCAGGACCAAATTCAATAAATGAGGGAAGTTACAGGTCATCCAGGCCCATGTTCTCACTGCAGTCATTGAGAGGACTTTTTCTAATGTCATGCAGTTTCCTTCCATCATGTTTCCACAAACCTGTCCTGAGCAGTTCTGAGCAGGCTTCTCTGCTGCACCACCTCACACAGAACATTCCTTTTTGTCCAGGTATCACCAGGTTTTGCTAAAAGTCTGGACTCCTGAGTCTAGCTGTCAGCTGCTGACCTGTTCTGTCTTCTGATTGGTCCAGAGCCCTGTCCGTCACTGCTGCTGCAGAGGCACATGGCCGAGCTGCTGAGTCTGGACAAAGACATGGCCGCCTCCTTCCTCAACAGCGTCCTGAACCAGCTCAACTGGGCCTTCTCCGAGTTCATCGGCATGATCCAGGAGGTGAGACGGCCGCAGGGCGAGTTCGTCAGTCATTTATAGAGCTGAGTGAATGAACCAGCTGAATGGGTTTTGACTGGTTTTGGATGGTTTTTGGCTGTTCAATGTTAGCATGTTAGCATTGACTGTGTTAGCATTGAGCTCAGAGCTGCTGCTGTGGCTGCAGACTCTGGTTTACGTGGACCTTCAGTCTGTAACGTTTGATTGGTCAGATAAAGCCGCCTTGTCCTGCTGTTAAACAAACAATGAGATGTTTGTCTGATGCTTTTGGTTCTGTCAGATCCAGCAGGCAGCAGAACGTCCAGAGAGGAACTTCGTGGACACTCGTCAGCTGAAGGTAGAAACACACCCTCTGACCTATTATGTATGCTGACGGTGATACCACACAGGTGTGCCCTGCTGCTTACCTTCATACACCTGTGTGTGCATTTAAAGCTGACTCCGCCTCCAACAGGAAGTGCATCTGTTTGGCCATGTTACGTCTCGTTTCGTGTCATTTTGGTCGTTTTGTGACTTGTTTCAGTCGTTTCACATCTCTGGTCAGTTTCCTGAAGTGTTCCCTGTCCGGTGAAGCAGCTGCTCTCAGATCAGCTCTGAGCCTCGGTGCCTCCGTGTTGCTCCTCTTCCTCCAGGTGTGTGCGACCTGCTTTGACCTGTCCGTCAGCCTGCTGCGGGTGCTGGAGATGACCGTCACTCTGGTACCAGAGATCTTTCTGGACTGGTCCCGGCCCTCTGCGGAGCTGCTGCTGCGACGACTTGCTCAGGTGAGGGTTAGGGTTAGGGTTAGGGTAGCGAACCCTGTGGCAGGAAGCACAACACAAGATGAAACATTTATTACAGACAACTGAGATCCGAGTGACGGGTTCTGAACCGGTGTTTCAGTTCAGACCTGCAGCACCAACACGTGTCACTGATTCAGCGGTGGTTCTGATTCAGCGTTGGTTCTGAATCAGCGTTGGTTCTGAATCAGCGGTGGTTCTGATTCATCACTAACATGACCATCATTCATTCTGCTGGTCTGCAGCTGCTGAACCAGGTGCTGAACCGAGTCACGGCCGAGAAGAACCTGTTTGACCGAGTCGTCAACCTCCGACTGCCAGGTAACACAACTACACACAACTACACACACACAACTACACACAACTACACACACACAACTACACACACACAGCTACACACAAATACACAGCGACACACATCTACACATAACTACACACACACAGCTACACACAAATACGCACAACCACACACACACAACTACACACAGCTACACACAGACACACACAGCGGAGTGGACCACCTCCTCAGGGCCCAGAAGTCCTGCTGGGTTCTGCTGCCCATCCAGGTTCTGATGCTTCCAGCCAGAACACTCTCTAGTGCAAGTGTAGAAGCTCCTGAGCACCTTGAGAGGGAACTTAAAGTCCCTCAGGCCACACTGTGGAGCTTCTTCACCAGGGTGTTGATGTGACAGGACCACGTCAGGTCCTGGTGATGTTAACACCCAGGTTCTGGAAGCTCTCCACTCGCTCCACCTCTGTCTGATCCTGAGTGGGTGGTGTGCCCTCTGCTGCTTCTTGCTGTAGTCCACAATCAGCTCCTTGGTCTTGCTGACGTTCAGGAGGAGGCTGTTGTCTCTGCATCAGTCCTCCAGGTGGGTGATCTCCATTAGATAGTCCTCCTCATTGTTGTTTGAGATCAGACCCACCACTGCTGTGTCGTCAGCAAACTTAATGATGGTGTTAGAGTGTGATGTGGACAGGCAGGCATTGAATAGAATAGAATAGAATAGAATAGAATAGAATAGAATGCCTTTATTGTCACTATACACATGTGCAATGAGATTAAGAGCAGCTCCTTCAGTGCAACATAGAATATAGAACAAAATTAAGAGCAAAAAATAAAATAGAAGAGATTTCAATATAAAATAAGATAAGTTATATATACAGTATGAATTTAGAAACATATTGCACAGCATGGTCAGTGATGATATTGGTGTACAGTGAGTCCAGCAGAGGGCTCAGCACACAGCCCTGGGGGACGCCGATGGTCAGGGTGGTTCCCCACTCGGACCACCTGTGGTCTGCTGGTCAAACAGCTTTAGACCCACCTGCACACCTGCAGTTTAGTGACCAGTCTGGAGGGAGTTCTGGTGCTGAACACTGAACTGAAGTCCACATAATTCCCTCCTAGTGTCCAGGTGGGCCAGGGCTGTGTGGAGCAGGTGATTTATGGCGTTGTTTGTGGATCTGTTTGGCCAGTATGTGAACTGTAGGGGGTCCAGGGAGGCAGGGAGGGAGGAGGTGAACCATGAACACCTGAGCAGGTAGATCCCAGCAGAACCAGCAGGCAGAGCTTCAGCAGGTCTGAAATCCTCCCACATGTTCCAGTGTTCCAAACTGAGTTCATCGCAGAACATGAAAGATGGTTCTGAAGACTGAAATGCATCAGAACCACTAGATCTGGTTTGGTGTTGAAACAGGAAGTTCTACAGCTGTTACATCCAGAACCACCAAACCAGAACTTCAGCATGCTTTTGTCAGCATTTAAACAGAGTCAGACGTTCAGCGTGTGTTCTCATTGGCTGCTGCAGCGTCAGGAAGGTCAGCAGGTGTGTTCAGGTGTGACAGCGCACCTGTTGGGCTGACTCACCTTCTGGATCTCTGTAGGACGGGATCAATGAGTTCTCCCTCCTGAAATGAGAGGAGAAGGTCCGTTAGACCGTGTGGAACCAGCTGAAGCTGCTGCAGAGAACCGGTCCGCTGGTTGATGAGGAACTGTATGAATGTGTCTGAAGGTGTTGCTATCAGTCGGACATGAACAGAACCCAACAAATGTTTCTGTTCTGCAGCTAAAACCAGAACATTGTGATGTTTGCTCCGTAAGTGAATGTTGCTGAGTTACTGATGTTCTGCTACTTCAGAACCCAGAACCCAAACCACTGAGGACTCGCTGTGAAGTCCAGCTGGGAGGATAAAAGCATCCCATAATAATCAGTAAGAACCAGTCTTATGGTCCCTGCTGCTTTTTATCAGTGAGTCCAGAAAAGTTCTGGTTCTGGAGCTGGTTCTATCTCATCAGGGTTCTGGATCACATGACAGCAGGATCCGACTGTGTTACTTTTAAACCTGGATCAGATTCTGGACTTGTTTCTGTGTTTCTGCAGGTCTGGAGAGCGTCGATCACTATCCCATCCTGGTCGCCGTCACCGGCATCCTGGTCCGAATCCTGGTGGACGGAGACCGACAGGGGTGAGTCCTCCTCTTCTTACCGGTGGGTCCGGTGGGACCAGTGGGACCGGTGGGACCGGTTTCAGTCCTGCAGCTCTCTGCTGCATTGAAGCTTCTGCTGGTTTGTTGGTTCTCAGCTGCTGCGTTCACACACAGAGGCAGACTGGGTCCTCTGGACCCGACTGGTTCTGGTGAACAGTCGGTTTAAGCCTCCACAGGTTCTGCTTTGGTCTCGTTCAGCTTGTTGGACATTTCATCTGGTTTTGATTCAGTTTGTGTCTCATGGTTGGTTTGTTTCAGCAACAGAGCTGCGTTGAGTTTTGATGGAACAGAGCTCATAAACCAGGCTGCATGTGGTCCTGGTAACAACAATCACAACAACAACAACAACAATCATAACAACAATCATAATAGCAACAGCAATAACAACAATAAAAACAACAACAGCAATAACAACAACAAGAATCATAATAACACCAGCAACAACAACAACAATAAAAACAACAATAATAGCAATAACAGCAATAACAACAACAATCATAACAACAACAGCAATAAAAACAACAACAATTATAATAACAACAGCAAGAACAACAGCAGCAATAACAACAACCACCATAATAACAACAGCAATAAAAACAATAATAATAACAGCAATAACATCAACAATAAAAACAACAATAACAACAACAGCATAACAACAATAATAATAACAGCAACAACAATAATAAAAACAGCAACAATAGCAACAACAATGACAACAATAGTAACAGTAACAACAACAACAATAATAACAAGAACAACAACAACACTCTAAGGGTGCTGGCGGCTCCGTAGCTGTTCTCAGTGAAGTTGAGTGAAAACAAACTGAACATCAGAAAGTTTGTGACGTAGAAACGCAGCAGATCAGGATCAGGGAACCGCTGAGGAGAACTGACAAGGGGAACTGCTGAGGGGAACCGCTGAGGAGAACTGCTGAGGAGAACCGCTGAGGAGAACCGACAAGGGGAACCAGCGAGGAGAACTGCTGAGGAGAGCAGCTGAGGAGAACAGCTGACGGGGAACCGCTGAGGGGACCCACGCAGAGTTTGTTCTGTTTCACATCTCGGACTTGATCGTCTACAGTCTTGACTTGGAGGGTTCTGTGTTCTGGAGACAGAACCAGAGTTGTTAGGAACCACAAAAACAGAAAGCCGTGATAAGGAGCTCCTGTAACCTTACTATGTTCAGATGGAGGTTATTGATCACCTGATCATCTGATCGTCTTCATCTAAACTCAGAGAGTTTGTGGTTCTGCAGCCGGACAGCGGAACAGAATCTGACACAGAACTCAGTGACCCAGAAACTGCAGAAATCAATGAGCCGGTTAGAACGGCAGCTATTGATTGTCCTCTGGATCGATCGATCAGCTGTTTGTTCCTGAAATCAAGTCAGAAACTGGTGAAGAAGGCGGGTCAGAGTTGATCAACAGACAGAACCAGGAAGTGCTCAACTGACTGATCGATTATCAGAGCAGTGATTGATCGATAGTGGACGACTGATCAATAATCATATTACATTCATTCATTCATCCCTGCTGCTGTTTGTAACAGCAGGAGTAACTATAAAATTTCCTTGCAGAAAATTTGAGAGTGGCACGGGAGTGTGCCGGGATTTAAATGATGATTTTATAATAATTACCAAACCTACTAAACACTTTGAACAACCTAAGCCTCATCTGTGTGGAGAGAGCAGAGAGGGGAGGGGGAGTTGAGAGCAGGGTCAGAGCGTTGCTGGGCAACGAAGCACACAGCTGAGACAGAGACTTAGTTTAACTCTCAAATCAGTGGAAGGAAGCAGAAGGAGAAGACCTCAAACAACCATGATTTTCTTCAAAACCGTGTGTCGGAGAGAAAAGCCGAGCACATTTTCAGAAAGCCAAGACCTTGGACATTACAGAGATGTATCTTTTGTTTTACTAGAGTGAAAAATGAGCGCACAATCATTTGAGAAGAAATGTGTAAATTTGTGGTCACACAGAGAATCCGCAGCCGTCTTTGAATGGGGGCAGATGGGGAAG